>NC_051290.1:3320998-3355998 GCF_015220745.1 Sebastes umbrosus
TACTGGTATCGGTATCGGTGCATCCCTATCTGCCAACCGTCTGTCATCACGTCATAATTTTATCCTGTTAGACATTTGTGTGAAATTGTCATAACTAGTATTTGAATTCTAGAGTTATCGCCAAAAAATGTTAAAAGTTCATCCTTGAGTCCAGGTGGACGTTTGTGCCAAATTTTGAAGAAATCCACTTCAAGAGAATGGGAAGGACGTAAGGTCACAGTGACCTTTGAGCTCCAAAATCAAATCAGTTCTTCCTCGAGTCCAAGTGGACGTTTGCGCCAAATTTGAAGAAATTCCATTAAGGCGTTCCGGATATATCACGTTCACGAGAATGGACCAGATGGACGTATATGTGGCCCTGTGAGCTAGCCAGCGGAGCTCACGCGCTCACATCGCGGCCAGCCCGGCTACGTCAGCAAAGCACTAAAGATTAAATATTTCAATCGATTGACAACCCTACTTTTAATATTTATATATACATATACATACGAGTCTTATATGACGCTAACGTTAATGCAAACTGCATCCCTGTTGTACCTTTAACAGCATAATAAAACACACACACACCACAGGAGCTAACACACACACACAACCTCACTGCACAGGAAAAAACACACATGAAGTCAGGTAGAAACACACACACACACTTTGCAGATCTCACACACACACACACACACACACACAGTCACCGCAGGGTGTTGGAGGGAAAAATGATGAGAAGATCAATCATCAGCTGTCAACAGTGGCTAATAGAGTATGAGAACAACATATTAACTATACTGGTTAGATTAACACTCACTCTCTCTCTCACACACACACACACACACACACACACGCACACACACACACAAATACAATGTGAACTATTGATCAGCTTCACAGTTGATTAGTTTAACAGTCCAAAACTAACTCCATAAACATATAAAATCACTCTGATTGGGCGCCATGCAAACTAACAAAGCTACACATAAAAAGGAACTGATGCTAATAAACATGTTTGATTGTACCTGAGTGTCTCTCTCTCTCTCTCTCTCTCTCTCTCTCTCTCTCTCTCTCTCTCTCTGCTGGCTGTGTGTCTTTGGTGGTAAACAGATTGATCTCCACGGAGAGAAGCTGGCACGGCGGCTGTGTTTTCCTCCTTAAACCTGCCAGAGAGAGAAGAAGAAGAATCATTTGATTTCCGAGGGGTTTTATTCTCTCGTACGTCGAAAGCTGGAAATTTCACCTGGAAGAATGTGACCTCCGACGGGTCCAAACTGATCAAAGGCAACAGAGGACGTTAAAGGAGCAGTTCACTTATTCTGTGTTTACATTAAAGTCCAAACAGCAGTCCAGATTGTAAAGTCCTCCAGACGACAACAAGATAGAACTGAAACTGTTAAAAAAGACACATATGATCGTTTTGTGTAGCAACATTTTGAGTTAGATGAGAAGATCGACAACACTCTGATATCTCTGTTAAATATGAAGCTACAGCCAGCAGCCTGTTAGCTTCACTTAGCTTAGCACAAATACTGGAAACAGGCTACTGTATATAAGAAGTGGACGTAGTCACCGTGACGTCACCCGATGGTTTGTGGACTACGATTCTGAAGCCTCGAGTTCAGCATCATGGCCATCGCTATCTCGGTTTCTGCCCATAGCCATCTTGGTTTTTGACCGTCTCCATCTTGTTTTTTTTTCCATCGCCATCTTGGTCTTTGGCCGTCGCCATCTTGGTTCTTTTCCGTCTCCATCATGGGTTCTTTTCAATCGCCATCTTGGTATTTGGACGTCACCATCTTGGTTCTTTTCCGTCTCCATCTTGGTTCTTTTCCATCGGCATCTTGTTTTTTTGCAACCAGAAGTGACGCGAGATGGTAGAGCTAAGTACAACCGAACGCTGCATAAATCCAACAGTTTTACAACAAACTGTGAATTTCTTGACTTACAAAATTGACAAACATCACATGTGTGATTCACGGTGCAATTCAATCGGGATCAAAAAGCTATTTGTCGCCGTTGACTACCGTACATATTGTTTTCCGAAATAAGGTACCGGAAGGGGCGCGACTTCGTCCTCTCTATAAAGCTTTAAAAAGGCTCAGTATTTTTCCAAAGCAGCTGGTAACTGTAGTTTTTTAATCAAACAAACAGGAGGAAATAGTGCATTTGTTAGGGGGGACTATTTTCAACGGCGGATTAATCCACATGTGGTGCTCTGGTGAGTATTAGTGGCAGCAGGACGGTGTATGAGGAGTCAGAATAAACCACAGTTTATGGTGCAACAGTGAGGCTCATTGATGTGTTTTTAATAGTTTTAATAAATTAAACTATTAAATTATTTATTTTTATTATTTATATAATTATTTTTTTAATTTAATAGTTTTTCATGTGATTTGTTGACAATAAGGAAGATATAGAATATGACCAGACATATTCAATGGAACTCTTCAATGGAGCTAATTACGTCTGTGTGCAGCATCTAGTGGCCATTAGTGGTACTGCATCCTCAGGTACTCCCACATTGGCTTCTTAGCCGCAAATACTCACTAAAACCTAAAAGATTATAACTGAAATAATATTCTAAATTTGTATTTTGGGGTCTCAGTTTAAAGTGTTTGTCGCATTAAAGAAAAAAAATCACATTAAATAGAGGAAAATTGAACTGAAAACACTATTGACTCTCAAACAGGAAACTACAGCAGCACTCCTTTCTTTGACCTCCTTAATGATTCATTACAGCAATATGTGTGTGTGCGCGTGTGCGTGTGTGTGCATGTGTGTGTGTGTGCGCATGTGTGTGTGCTGACCTTTCCCCAGTGTTAGCCGGTCGGAGCCATCACAGGAGGTATTAATGGACTAATCACATTAAACAGAGAATCATTAATCATCTCCCCTCAGCGCTGTCACTGCCACGCAACGCCTAATCAACTCTATTGTTTACACACACACACACACACAGGCTGGCATGAGGCTGGCACAAACACTGAAAAACACACACACTCAGGCATGAAACGTGCAGCAAAAACACGCCGTGAAATTACTTAAAAACGAGCAAATTGTTCTTCTTCTTCTTCCCTCTGTTTTGTCTTAATGGTCACTATCTCTCATCACATTTTCCATCTAGTTTTTAATTTTTCTCCCATCTTTTGTCCTTGTTTTCCCTCCCTCTCATCTCCTTATTTATGTCATCCCTTTTCTTTTCTCACATCTTTCTTGTCTTTAAATCTCCTGTTCATCTTTTCTTTCTGCCTCTCTCTCTCTCTCTCTCTCTCTCTCTCCCCTCCATCACCCTCCGACTCTCCATCTTTCATCCTCTTCACTCTGTTCACTGTTTTTGCTGATTCAGCAGCGGCGTCATTAAGATGCCTGGTAGAAAAGGCAACACACACACACACACACACTTTGCATCTTTAATAATCACACACAAAGCTGAAAGTGACACGATGCTGAACGAAGCTAAATACCTAAAAGTTCATCTAAATTCTTATTTTAATCAAATTACCAAGCTTGTTGCTGATTGGCTGTCATATTAATGTACGTTTTTCTTTACGTTTTTGTCAATAAATCACCAAATTTAATTATCTGAAATGTGCATTACAGTGCAGTAAATCCACCTTTTCTTCGGTTAAAAAGTTCAGGATTTATGACAAGACTGCAAACATGGAGGGGGCGATTTTAAAAAGTGAAGCCGGGTACAGACAGATGTTACAAAAGGATGAATCCAGATGTGACGGATGATGAACGTAAAACAGACAAACAGACAATTTAAAGCTGATTTTTGTTCCTGAAACAAAGAGGATTTTCTTTTTTCTTTAAAGAGCTGCCAGTTAACACAGCTCATATATTCCACCTCCTCTGACACACACACACACACACACACACACACACAGTGTATTTTCCTCCGCTCATCCAATCTAACCATCAGAGTCCTGGAAAGTGTGTAAATGATTAGACATGGATAGAGGGAGGAACGGAAGGAAAGATCGGGGGAATTCCTTCACTGGGAACGCCGGTTTGGTTTGCACCTCCTGACACAAATAACATTACATCAGAAAGGAGAGAAGGGATAGCAAAGAAATAAAGATGTCATGGGACAGAAAATTAAAGATTAAAGTTGATCAATGAAGGAGGGAAAAGAGAAAAGAGTGACGAAAGAAGCAAAAGAGAAAGACGGATGGACACAAAAGAAACAAATCAGGGACATGAAAAAGAAAAGAAAGTAAAGAAAAAATATAACATAAAACATGAAATCATAACGTGGAAAAAATCCAGGAGAAACACACAGCAGAGGAGTGACAGAGCGAGACAAACAAAGAGGATGATGAGGAAGAGGGTGATGAGCAGGAATCATCAGAGACTGTGAAAAGGATGAAGGAAAATAAAAAAATTTAAATAATAAAAAATAAATAATAATAATAATAATAATAATAAAACAAAAAAATAAAATAAGAACAGGAGTAAAAGTTATTTTGTCAAACATTTCTTTTCTTTTATTTAACATCCAGAAATAAAATAAAACAAAATAAAATAAAATAAATAAAATAAAATGAAATAAAATAAAATAAAATAAAATAAAATAAAATAAAATAAAATAAAATAAAATAAAATAAAGTAAGATTAAATAAAATAAAATAAAATAAAATAAAATAAAACAAAACAAAACAAAACGAAACAAAACAAAACAAAACAAAACAAAACAAAATTAAATAAAATAAAATGTTGGATAATATATGGAAGCCCATTCTAAAAAGAGAATCTCTCATATGACACAAATTTATTTATACAGTATATACTTCCCATATGAGCCCATTCAGAGCTCCATATATAGATGATGGATGTTTAGACAAAGGAAGAGAGAAGAAAGGAGGAAAGAATTGCGATCAAAATGAAATGAAAGAGAGATGGAAAAAAATAAAGTTATTAAAAGAAAATGTTAGAGAGATGGGCGAACACTAAATATAGAAAAATAAATATAGAAACAGAAAAGAAAAGCGAAGACCGACAGACATAAAATAAAATAAAGTAAGTTACACAGAATGGCAAACCTTTCCAGAAAAATATAGACAGAACAAAAGAAAGAAATAAAAAAGGAATAAAAAAAGAAAGAAAGAAAGAAAGAAAGACACAACAACTATATTGCTACGATATTCCCTCTGACTATTGTGAAGAAAGAAACAAAGAAAGAACTGAAACTGAAAAATAAAGATGGAAAAAACAAGAAAGAAAGAAATAAAGAAAGATATATGGATGTAAAAAAAGAAAAGAAGTTACAGAGTATGGAAAGCCTTTTCAGAAAAATAAGAAGAAAAGACATGAACCAAAAAATAAAGACAGTTAAAAAGAAGAAACAAACAAAAAAGTTATGGAGAATGGCAAATAAAGAAAGAAGAAACTGAAAAATAAAGATTGAAAAAAATAAAAAACAAACAAACAATAAAGACAGGAAGTAACAGAAAACGATTATATAATTTATATTTAAAAAAGTTATGGAGGATGGCAAACTTTTCCAGAAAAAGAAAGACAGAAAAGCAGAAAGAAAGAAATGGAAAAACAAAGAAAGAAAGTTACAGATAATGGCAAACCTATTCAGAAAAAGAAAGAAAGAAATTGCAACAATTAAACAAGTCAATGGATTACAAAATGAAACGAAGACTGAAGAAACACAGATATGAACGTAGAAAGAGAGAAAGAGGAAGAGGTGTGATAGATGTGAGGATGAAGAGATGAGGGTGAAGAGGAGTGCATTAAGAGCGTCTGTGTCTTTTAGCGTCTAACGTCTAATTTGTAAGAGGAGAGAGACGGAGAGCTAACCAAGTGGAAAACACCATCTAGAAACTATGATTAAAGCCTTCCACTGTAATAATGAGATCTACTCCAATCCTTTTAACAGCAGCCAGCCTCCACACACACACACACACACACACACACACACACACACACACACACACACACTTATTTCAATCCAGGATTTTTTTAAATATAAATTTAAGGTCAGACGTGTAATCTGTGTCAGTGTTACTGTGTGTTAATCACTTTAAGGACTCATCCTTCGTAGAGGGGGAATGTGTGAGGAAATGTTCATTTTATATGTTTGATTTTTTCCGTCTTTGTCTTTTAAGTACTTGGACATATTCAACGTACTTTCTGGTTCTACTCCACGACATCTCAGAGGTAATATTGTACTTCTTTAGAGTATGTTTTAGCATCAAAATGCTATTTTCCCTCCTAAAAACTTTTTTCCCCACATGACCTGACGTAGGTTTCTGCATGACAACGCTGCTACATGTACAGTATATATACATCCTTATAGTCAGTGTATTAATGTTACATGCTCCCAATTTGGAGAAGCAGACGACATACTAAACAACGTTCTGCTTTTGGATCTGAAAGTCACACAATAACACAAACTAACTAACCGATCGAGGCAGCAGGTAGACCAGCAACCTCCTGTGTTCTGAGAGGTAAAATCACTGTTTTTGTGAATGGAGTCTGGTGGCTTTGAAGAGAGCGATGTAACGGCTTCGGTTCCCCGTCAGAAAGGGCTGTCTGATGGCGAGGTAAAGCGGTGAAAATATTCAACACAGCGTACACTTAAGTGGGGTTGTATGAGGTAGTTATCCATTTATCTTAGTGTCGGACAGCGCTTTCTGACCGGGAACTGAACTGAAAGTGAAACTTATCTACGCTCTCTCGAAAGCCAGCAGGCTCAGATGACAAAAACAGTACAGATATGTTTCACTTTCAGTTCAGTTTGCCATCGGAAAATATTCTAAATATAGCATACACTTAAATAGATATACGTTTTTTAAGGTGGGCCTTTCTTTAAGGTGGCTTTTCTGCCGTTTCTCATCCGCAGCAATATATTGCTTTGCTCCAGTGTCGGTGCTCCTGTCTTGTTCTTGATGCTGGGGGCGTGCCAACCGTCATCTACTGTAGGGAATACACCCACTATGTATAAATACCTCATACAACCCCACTTCAAAACACACAAACTATCCCTTTAGACTGACCAACAACTCCCATGTTCTGAGATTTAAAGTTACTGGTTTTGTGAATGGAGTCTGGTGGCTTTGAAGAGAACGATATCGCGGCTTCAGTTCCCCCGCCACCAGACTCCATTCACAAAAACAGTAATTTTACCTCACAGAGAACGGGAGTATACATACAACCCCACCTTTCAGTTAATTCCAAACCTTGCACCCGTTCAGCGTTCACATTATTCATAACCTTATTGATTAGCTTACTTTGGTGGGCTTGCTGAAAATCAAACATTTTTACTGGATTAAAATGGTTATGTTTGGAGGTTATGTTTTCACCAGCGTTGGTTTGTTGGTTTGTCCGTTTGGACGATAACTCCAAAAGGCGGCAATGGATTTGAATGACATTCTTTGGAGGGTTGGGGTGTGGCACAATGAACAATCCATTCGATTTTGGTGGTGATCCGGATCATGATCTGGCTTGGGGAATTTTTTTTAATAACTCCACTCAGCCTGTGCAGTAACACCACAGGCCACCACAGGGGGGCAGCGACGTACATGAAAACTGCCTTGGCAGAGGTCTGCGCTCTCCGAGTGCACTTCTAGTTTAGATATTTTCTAAAGTAAAAGTTTCTAGATGTGTATGATTCATGGTCTAGTGTTAAAAAAGTTAACAAAAATTGCAATAAATGGTAATATCGAATCGCAATACATATCAAATTGGCACCCAAGTATCATTATGGTATTGAATCGGGAGATAGGTGAATCATCCCAGCCCTGACAATTAGCTGATAACACTTACTTTTACTTAAGTAAAGTTTTGAAAGCATGACTTTTACTTGTATTGGAGTGTTTCTGCAGTGTGGTATTACTTTTACTGAAGTAAAGGATCTGAATACACGAGACCATCACCCACTCTGGAGGTTTTTTTCTCTTGCTAACAGTATCGGAGAAAAGGCAGTGTTAAATCTGCACCTTTTAATCCCTCTAATTGTCAAAGCGAAACCCCTTCAACAAACGTTTCACACCGACTTCCATTTCCTCGGTGTGAAATGGGCTCTTCAGTCGTCTTAACTGGCTTACAGCCGTCCTCTTCTGTTTCAAAGACAAATCCTATTTTCAGCTCTCATCAGTCAAGAACAGACGCCGAGGATGTCTCTGTTTCAATATCTCATTTAGCCACACACACACACACACACACACACACACACACACACACACTCAGCCTGTTGCCACAGCTGCATTTGGAGACAAATCCCTTTTTCTGCTTTGCCCTCTCAGACAAAAAACACTCGTCTCATTTCCTAACCCTGCCTGTTGCACAAGATAAAAGAGAACTTGTGATCAAGAGCCTTCATTTATGTTCTCTCTTTTCTCTTCACCTCCTTCCTTTCATCCTCTTTTCCCCTCATCCTTTTTCCCCAAGACCAAATTATGCTCTCTGTGTTTGGACAGGACATAAAACTAAACTGTGTGAATGCCTGCAAATTATATCTGTGTAATATATATATATATATATATATATATATACGGGGTATTAATAAAATATTTACTGGGTAGATATACCGGGACACATATGTAATTACGGGGGAAGAAGAGAAACAACTTTGTGCTTCAGAGAGACCTGGAAGTGTTTTTTAACTCACTGGAAACAAGCTGTAAACACAACGCCGACATATTATGACCTTATAAAGTTGATATTATGATAACTTGTTAGCAGACATGTTTGTAAGATTAAAGATCAGAGTTTGCTAAAGTACTAAAAATTCGAAAGATTGTGGTTTCAGTTAAAAGTTAACTCCATCTGCGTTCTTTTCCATTCGTTCCCAGTGTGTCCCGGGCTTAAGGTTATGAATAATGTGAACGCCAGCGCTAGCTGACTCAATGTTTGCTGTGCTAAGTTTGGAAATAACTGAAATAACTGGGTTGGTTTGGATTTCTTGAAGTGGGGTTGTATGTATAATCTCCGTTTCCACGAGGTAAAATAACTGTTTTTGTGAATGGAGTCTGGTGGCTTTGAAAAGAGCAATATAACAGCTTCAGTTCCCCGTCGGAACGGGCTGTCTGACGGAGAGGTAAAGTAGTAAAAATATTCTAAATATAGAGAAAGAGAATGAAAGCAGAAGACAAGAAAAAGTGAGAAAGCAAGAAAAGAGGAGATTAAATCTCAGTTAAATAACTAAGACAGGACAAAAACAATGGAAAGAAAGAGAGAAAGACAGAGGAGAAAATAAAGAGACAGGAAAGATGATGAGGAGGGAGGAAGAAGGACAGATGCGGAAGCGAGAGCAATGAAGAGAAAGAACAGAAGAAAGGGAAAAGAGAGAAAGGATAACGAGGGAGAAGAAGAGAGGTGGATATAAAAATAGAAACTGAAAGACGTGAAAAGTACAAGACGAGAGAAGAAACAGAGGGAAGAAATGGATGGAATGAGGAAAAGGATGGAGGGAAAGAAGTGAGAGGATTAGAGAAAGGAAAATAAAGAAGCTGAGGAGAGAAAAGGAATAAAGAAAAAAGGAGATAAAACGATAAAAATGGGACAAAAATAAATGTTTGAATGTAGAAAACAGAAGGAGAGAGAGAGAGCGAGAGAGAGAGAGAGAGAGAGAGAGAGAGAGAGCAGCCGGCTGTTTTTTCCCAGCAGATATGATCTCTGTCATCAGCTTTCTCTCAGTTTTCCCATCGTTACAATCAGACCTCCATTATCTCCCATTAAGCAGCCAGGAAACACTAATTCATTTCACCTTCTCCGGGCCGTAAACGTGCATGTGACACAATCAGAGATATGTTTTAAAAATCAGCTCGGCCTGATGACTTCCCAGCAGCAACAGGAAGCGGCTCAGACGCAGAAGGTCATCCGTCACTGGGACGCTAAAACATGCAATCACAATATGTACACTCTCTTTTATGAGTTAAGTTCATTGTTACTGTAATACTCACTGACGGTTTTATGGCTGCAATTAAGCATCACTTCCATTGATTCATCACTCCATTTTCCCATTAATCAATTCATCTTTTACTCTAAAATGTCAGTCATCAATTAGTCAAATGAACCTTAATGTCTTTGCTGACTTTTCCTCTCGCGCCACCATGAGGTTGACATTTTTGAGATAATAAAACCTAATTTATCCCGAGGAATTGTCATCTGCAGCACAAAGAGTGCAAATAAACAAAATATAAAGAATACAAAATATAAATTTGTGCACCTTCATGCAGGAGTGTTATATTCACGTCTCGGCAACATAAAACGTGACACTGACGCCCTTTCTTCTGGTGGACATGGAGGTCTATTACACGCTTTGTCGTGAGACTGGGCTGCCTATGACAGAGCCTGTGAGTTCTATATACAATTTATATTGTTTTGAGGTGAACTATTCCTTTAACTCATCACTTCACCAAACCATCATCCAGCTTTGGAGTATCTTCACCTCGATAGTTTCCCACCTCTGGTTAAGTGTGCCGTCCGTCATCCATCAAAACAAAACCTGAGTAAAGAGACGCTTCAGGACGACAGAGACGCCGGTTATCAAGAGACAACGAAGCAGAAATAAGAGATCATTAAAATGGCCACAGAAAACTAAACATCCTGCATGAATTTACTGATTTAATCCATCACAACTTTGTGATTTCACACCGATCTGTGTGACACATTCAGAAGCACTACGAAGAACGAGACGGGACAGCTGAAGCGTCTTAACTCAGCTTCCTGCTTCTCTTATTTCCATAATTTCCCTCCAAATTAGGTTTAAAACCAAACAGCTGACTTTCTCTGCAGTCACATTAATCAAGATAAAGAGATTAACGTGCTGCAAAACTCTGTTTAACTCTCTCTTATTTAACGAATGAAATAAATATCAAAAAGCATGGACATGATTTCAGGAGAGGAAAGGTCAAGGTGTTTGTTTTGAGCTGCAGTGTGGAGCAGGCAGGTGGAGTTTACTGAATAAGTCTCAGGTGATAAGTTGGTCGGTGACTTTAAATGGTTTCCTGGGATTGTCACACACACACACACACACACACACACACACACACACACACACACTCAGCCCTGCTATTTGACTTTCCATACGGTGGTTAATGGTTTGCACCTGTCCTTGCTCTGTTCTGTTCTGTGCAGCTTTTTCCAGCGTATCCTTCATCAGTACACATTTTCTTTTTCCACATCACGTCCCCGCTGCTCGTCACGCTGCATCTCGTCTTTGCTTCATTTTGTAGAAATGCCAGGATGTTGGATTTTCCCCCCTCGAGAGGTCGACAGATGTTGACATCAGGATTTCATCCAAACTCACAGGGACAAAGACCTCCTCATCCGACAGATGATGAGATCAGCGGGCAACAACTCCGGTTCTGAGAAGTGAAGCCAACGCTGAAGTGTCTTAAAGCTGCAAACGTTCTAACAGCCAGCAGGGGGCGACTCCTCTGGTTGCTAAAAGAAGTCTGATTGTATAGAAGTCTATGAGAAAATGAGCCTACTTCTCACTTGATTTATTACCTCAGTAAACATTGTAAACATGAGTTTATGGTCTCAATCGCTAGTTTCAAGTCTTCTTCAATACAGCATGATGTTCATTTAGTGAATTATGGTCCCATTTAGAGTTAAATAGACCATAAAGCAGGGGATGCTTTAGGGCGGGGCTAACTTGTGATTGACAGGTTGCTACCACGGCGTTCTCCGGTCTGGAAGTTGACCGCGTTTTCGTCGTTCATCATAGTTAATTATAACCCTTTTGGTCGCATAAAAATATCTTATTCAGCGTTCAGTTGTACTTAGCTCCACCCCACAAGACCTCAAATTAGCAGAGCAATACAGGAGCTGCAGTACCTCACCTGGAAAAGCGAGACCAGGGGCCTCCTCCTGGAGCCAGACCAGCCCGAAACAGAAAGGCATTGGGGTTGGGGACCAAAGCGTTCTGGCCGTTGGCACCGTAAACTGGTTATAGGGGGAAAAAATAACATTTAGTCAAAAAAAAGACACACAAACATTAAATACTGTGCATCTGCATGCACATCTGTATACATACTTTAAACACATAGACATGTAGTACATTACTGCATACTGTCCTGCTTTCATTGACTCATGTCTTCCAATATTATATACAAAATAACTTGATTTAACTGCATAATAGTAATGTGCAATTTATGCTTATTCTTATTCTTATTCTTATTCTTATTCTTATTATTCTTCTTCTTATTATTATTATTATTATTATCAACATCATCATTATTAGTAGTAGTATTTTATTCTATTTTATTTTATTTTATTTTATTTTATTTTATCTTATCTTATTAAATACAGCCTCCAATGGGTGATGTTATTACGCTTCAAGGCTTTAATCAGTCCGATAGATAAAAAGAATAAATAACATATCAATTAAATAAATACAAATAAAAAGGAGAAACAATAAAATCTGTAAAAAAACAATAAAAAAATCACATAAAAGCACAAGTCTATAAATTGGGTTTTTAAGAAGTGATTTAAAACACATATAACCTACTTATCTGTCCGTATTTTTTCATCTTTAAGGCAAATAATAAATAATTAAAAAATGTCCCTCTTATATGACATGGTTCATGGACACATAAATAAAAAATTCAGCTTTCTAAAACTCAAAAAAAGAGAAAATTATAGTGTTCAGCACTAGATGAAAGCTGTTTTAAATCTTACGTACCGGTATAAATGCACAGTTTGGTGAATTTAAATCTGTTACCAGCATTTATTAAGGAGTGAAGAACTCAAACTGGACATAATATGATGAAGCTGAATATATTTTTATTAATTTACTAGTTTGAAATTTTTGTGAATTGTTTGTTAAAGAAAGAGCAGGATATGTAAAGATCTTTATTATTAAGCAGGCGCCATGAATGCAGGTGTTATCACCTGTGAGTATCAGTGAACCAGCCGAGTTTAGAGGACGACGACACGCTGCTGCTGCTGCAGAGGAAAAATTATATAGAGAGAAAGCTGTCAGTGTGTGTGTGTGTGTGTGTGTGTGTGTGTGAGTGTGTGTGTGTCTCAGGAGGGAGGCAGCAGCATAAAGACGCCAGATGCTACTGTGTCAGGCAGGTTAGGTGTGTGTGTGTGTGTGAGACAGAGAAAGTGAGACGGGTGAGGAGAGACAGAAGGAGGGAACTGGAGACAAGGGATGGAAAAATGAAAAGTGCGTGTGTGTGTGTGTGTGTGTGTGTGTCTGTGTGTGTGAGGCAGATGGTGAGTAGAGACGGAGAGGTTCATATTACAGTATCAAAATATCTACTCATGTTTAGTGGACAAGTGTGTGTTTCTGAGTGTGTATGTGTGTGTGTGTGTGTGTGGCTGGATCCTCAGGTCTTTATCTCCATCTAGTGGTCTGATTGTGATAATAAAAAATAAAAAACAAACAAATCTGATCTACAGTCAGTTCATCTGAGCCAAAGTGAAACCAGGAAGTCTAAGGTTTTTTTGGTTCCAGAAGTACCTCATTCAGAACCTCATTGACATTTCTAACAATTCCGAAATCATTCAATCATCCAAATGAAGACCAGACTTAATGCAAAAATCACCAAATTTAAAGTAAGAAAATGTGTTTTCTTTATCCAAACATCCAAATGAAGAACAATCATTCACTCCTCCTTACTCACTAACCAAGGAGCTAAAGAGTGAGCTCATCGGCAAAATGAAAAAAAAGGACTTTCGGACTCTACTTGGGTCATTTCCTCGGCGCCGTTAATTACATCATTGCTGTCGCACACTCAAAACGTGCCAGATCACTGCTAGACCGTGCATAACAATATAATGGATACTGACACGTATTTTTTGTGAGAAATACATTTTTTATAAGCTATTTTGCAGAGTTGATTGAATTTAAAGGTCCCATATTGAAAAAAAAGTGAGATTTTCAGGTCTTTTATATTATAGAGCAGATTTAAGTGCTATATAAATACTGTTAAACTATCAAAACGCTCAATATACGGAGAATTACACACAGTATTCAGAAATTGTGCGTTTGAAACAAGCCGTTAGGATTTCTGTCCATTTGTGATGTCACAAATATACAATATTTAGACCATTACACGGTTTTAAACGTAAACATTATAAATGTGTCCCAGTTTATTTTCCTGGTTGCAGTGTATGTGAATAACATCAGCTGACAGGAAGTAAACATGGACCCAAGCTGTTGCCTGGCAACGCAATTCCGTTGCAATTCCGTTGCAATGCAGTAAAACGGAGCGTTTCAGACAGAGCGTGAATTCAGGTATATTCAGGCAAGATGGCGATGGCCAATTTATGGCTATTTATACTCTTTATTGTTTTGTTTTTTTTACTTCTGTTTAGATGCTAAATAATACTTGTACTCTGTGCAATGACAATAAGGTTGAATCTAATCTAATCCATAACCCGATTATTGTTGTATTGGTATATTGTAAGTGTGAGTGCATGTGTATGTGCATGTGTGTCAGTCATAGAAACAGACAAAGGAAACGGAAAATGACTTGACCAACATTTCACATGTGTGCCATCCCTGTATGTGTGTGTGTCTGTGTCACACACACACACACACACACACACACACACACACACACGCACACTAAGTGCTCAGTCCATGCTGGAGGCGAGTGAAGGCATTGCACTACTAGCCTACTTTAGGACAGGTCAGTCCTCTAAAAGCGTCCAGCCACCGTGAAATTCATATTATTCCCATGGAGGACACACACACAGGCACACACATGGTGGCGTCCCATATTGAGTGTATAGCATCATCTCTGTATCTCTGTGCAACTAACACGCCTGTTCATAGAAAATACACGAGAAGAGAAGAAAACTACAAATCTCACCTGACCAGAGTCAATGCAAAAATCACCAAATTGAACATAAAAAAAAATCTCAGTTTAACACGTGGACGTACGAGCAGGATTTGTGACATCACAAATAGTTTGGAAGCCAATCATGGTCCAATATGAAACTTACACAAGTGTGATGTGGAAACTTGAAACATCTGGTGCACCAATAGACTTTTCAGGAGACGTCTTGTATCCAGTAATGAAACTTCTGAAATAAAAAAAAAATATTTGCATAGTCATAAATTCTGTATTTTTAACTATTTCAAACATTGTAATTGAAAAACAAAACAAAAACATAGACATAAAATTTAATTTAATTTAATGTAATAATAATAATAATAATAAAAAATCATATTAATAAATTCTGTATTTTAACTATTTCCAACATTGTAATTGAACAAAAAAAAACATATACATAAATTATTATTCCAAGCATAGTATTTAATGAATACTCACATAAAGTGATAATAATAAATTAAATTAAATTAAATTAAAATAAAATAAAATAAAATAAAATAAAATAAAATAAAATAAGGTAAAATAAAATAAAATAAAATAAAATAAAATAAAATAAAGTAAAATAAAATAAAGTAAAGTAAAGTAAGATAAAAATAAAATAAAATAAAATAAAGTAAAATAAAATAAAATAAAATAAAATAAAATAAAATAAAGTAAAGTAAAGTAAGATAAAAATAAAATAAAATAAAATAAAATAAAGTAAAATAAAATAAAATAAAGTAAAATAAAATAAAATAAAATAAAATAAAATAAAATAAAATAAAGTAAAGTAAAGTAAGATAAAATAAAATAATAATAAAAGTCTGACTGGGGCTGTTCAGCTGCACAATTATTATTTTTACTTTTTATATTTTAAGTACATGTTTCTGATGATATTTCAGTACTTTTACTTGAGTATAATGAATGCAGTACTACCTCCTCCACCGTAGTACTGCAGTATATAGGGAAGTATAGGGAAGCTGGATTAGTGGTCATCAGGCATCTGGAGAGAGCGCGCTCTCCTGAGAGGAAGAGGAAGAGGAGGATGATGATGATGATGAGGATGATGAGGATGCATGAAGTCGTCGTGCTGCTGTGAGTTCTGGATGAACCGTCAGGATGAAGGATGTAACAGAATCTTTCTGTTGTTGTTTTAATCTCTCCTGAGAGAGAGAGACCTGGACAGATGGGGGACCTGGACCGGGACCAGGACCTGGACCGGCCCCGGAGGACCCGGAGACTCGGGAGCATCACGACCAGGTCCCGGGTCTCCAAGGAGACCAAGCTCCGGCTGCGCGTGGTCTTCCTGGACGACAGCGATCGCACGTTCGAGGTGGAGGTGAGTTATAGTCATCAATAGAAATTAACTTACTTTTATTTATTTATTTTTTACTTTATAACACAATAAAAAAAAATAATAATAATAATAAATTTAAAAAAAATTAAAATTTAAAAAAAAAAAAAAAATAATAAATATAATTTTATGGAAATCAAAAAAAAAAGAAAAGGAATTAACTTGTTTATTTGTATTTATTTCACTGCACATGTGCACCTATCTCTTTTTTATGGTGCACAGTATTTTATTACTGCATTTTATAAAATATTTATGATTTATTAAATAAATCCCACATTGTTCTTTTATACTAGGAATAAGATTTTTTTATACTATAAACTATATTTATACTATAATATTGCATACCAGTGTATGTTTCCACATGTAAATCACTATTACAGTATAATCTAACCTATAGGACACTATGACCACACCAGTGGTGAAATGTAACTAAGTACATTTACTCAATGTACTTGAGTATTTACTTGAGTATTTCAATTTTATGCAACTTTATACTTCTACCCAGAAATATTGTACATTTTACTCCACTACATTTAGTTAGTAGTAAGTTTGCAGATTCAGATTATTAATACAAAATATAAATCTACTAATAAATTATGATGTATTATTATAGATTAATCTACCCAGCAGTATATAAAGTATTTAAAAGTAGCTCCACCTTTACCCACATTAATGCATCGATAATTATAATCCAGTTATATAATACCTATTATTCTGCATAATGAGTTTACTTTTGGTACTTTAAGTATATTTTATCGCTGATTTATATTTTTAACTTAAGCAAGATTTTGAAGTAATGAATTTACTGTACTTCCTCCACCACTGTTTACTATACCTACTAAACTATTGGGCAGTTTAAAGTATTATATTATATAAGTTATATATTATAACCCTAAATTGATCATATTTTTTTCTCCCATTGGTTTCTGGACTACGGTTTTGAAGCCTCGAGTCCAGCTTTTTGGTCATCGCCATCTCGTTTTTTTGCCGTCGTCATCTTGGTACTTGGCCGTCGTCATCTTGGTACTTGGCCGTCGTCATCTTGGTTTTTGGCCATCGTCATCTTGGTTTTTGGCCGTCGTCATCTTGGTACTTGGCCGTCGTCATCTTGGTTTTTGGCCGTCGTCATCTTGGTTTTTAGCCGTTGCCATCTTTGTTTTTGGCCGTCGTCATCTTGGTTTTTAGCCGTTGCCATCTTGGTTTTTGGCCGTCGTCATCTTGGTACTTGGCCGTCGTCATCTTGGTTTTTGGCCGTCGTCATCTTGGTTTTTAGCCGTTGCCATCTTGGTTTTTGGCCGTCGTCATCTTGGTACTTGGCCGTCGTCATCTTGGTTTTTGGCCGTCGTCATCTTGGTACTTGGCCGTCGTCATCTTGGTTTTTGGCCGTCGTCATCTTGGTTTTTGGCCGTCGTCATCTTGGTACTTGGCCGTCGTCATCTTGGTTTTTGGCCGTCGTCATCTTGGTTTTTGGCCGTCGTCATCTTGGTACTTGGCCGTCGTCATCTTGGTTTTTGGCCGTCGTCATCTTGGTTTTTGGCCGTCGTCATCTTGGTTTTTGGTTGTCACCATCTTTGTTTTTGGCCGTCGTCATCTTGGTTTTTAGCCGTTGCCATCTTTGTTTTTGGCCGTCGTCATCTTGGTTTTTAGCCGTTGCCATCTTGGTTTTTGGCCGTCGTCATCTTGATACTTGGCCGTCGTCATCTTGGTTTTTAGCCGTCACCATCTTGGTTTTTGGCCGTCACCATTTAAGTTTTTGATCACATGTTTTATTTGTAAATTCTTACTTCTGTACTTTTACTTAAGTAACATTTTGAATGCAGGACTTTGTGTATTTTTTACAGTACAAGAGATCTTAGTACTTCTTTCAGCACTGAAATCACCTAAATGAACGAATGAATAAATGCAGAAACAGTAGTGACCAACAGTTTAACATAAGTTATGTTGAGTGACTGAGGTTAAACGGTTTAGACCTAAAAAATGTTTTAGTTTTGAACATTAGTGACCTCAGTTTTAGATTTTAGATCAGCCGATGACTCATTCATCACTAAAGTTCTCCCACATGGTCACAGCTGGTATCTATTTATCTACTTGTTCAGGACAGATTTACGATGTGTGGAAGTAAATATAGGATCAAACTTTTTAATTACATATCTTAAAATAGATTGCATGAATCAGATAAATACTAAGATGTTGCAGATGTTTTCAAGCTGTCGAACAGAGAATGTGTGTGATGTGTAAACAGCTGGATGTGGAACGTAAATACTCTGCTGTCTATGAACGGTCATGTGATCCACCAGCAGAGAGACGGCTCGCGTTTTCCAACATGGTGACGTCGCCTGCGAGGCAGTAAAGCAGTCTAAAAAGAGACTTTCAGTGTGTTTGTGTGTGTGCGGTATTGTGTTAGCAAAGTAGTCGGTTTCCCAGCAGCCTCGGGGACATTAGTAGCATCTTTACAAGAGGAGGAGGAGAGAGACGAAGGAAGAAACAATAAAAGAAAGAAAAAGGATGGATAGATGAGAGCAAAAATAAACTACCCACCCTGTGATAAATATAGTTTATCTGGTCAACAGAGGAGGTAATAAGTGTGTGTGTGAGACGGACCAAACCAACTCTAAAATCATAATAAATAGGTTTCAAGTTATGTGGGTGAGACCCAGAGAGACTCTGATCTTCAAGCCTTCGGGGCAAAAACCGCAATTAATGATCAGACAAGATGTGGAGGAAGAGAAAAGAGGGATGACTGACTGACTGGAGGAATGGTGGATAGACAGATGAGTAAAACGTATTCTCAAAGTTTATTTTATGGAGAAACACTATGCCTAGTACACCAATGTGACATGTTTAAAAATGAGTGATAGAGGAAGCTAAAATGAAAATGTGAAGAAAGGACTAATACCTGGGATTAGTGAGACATAGAGCCAGGGTTAAGATAAATCTCCGAAGTTAGAGTTACTCTCATAGACTGTATAGAAGAAGTGGACGTAGTGATGTCACCCATTGGTTTGTTGGCTATGGTTTTCAAGCCTCGAGTCTGGCATTTTGGCGGTCGCCATCTTGGTTTTTGGCTGTCACCATTTTGGTTTTTGGCCGTCACCATTTTGTTTTTTGGCGGTCGCCATCTGTGTTTTTGGCCGACGCCATCTTCGTTTTTGGCCCTCGCCATTTTGGTTTGGCCATTGCCATCATGGTCTTTGGCCGTCACCATCTTGGTTTTTGGCCGTCGCCGTCTTGGTTTTTGGCCGTCCCCATCTTGGTTTTTGGCCGTCCCCATCTTGGTTTTTGGCCGTCACCATCTTGGTTTTTGGTCGTCACCATCTTGGTTTTTAGCTGTCGCCATCTTGGTTTTTGGCTGTCACCATCTTGGCTTTTGGCCGTCACCATATTGGTTTTTGGCCCTCGCCATCTTGTTTTTTTGGCCCTCGCCGTATTGGTTTTTGGCCCTCGCCGTATTGGTTTTTGGCCCTAGCCATCTTGGTTTTTTGGCCCTCGCCATATTGGTTTAAAAAAAAAAAGACAGTAGAATTTGAAATTTCCAATTTTGGCACCACGAAATATGGAAATGCAGGCAGATTGATGTAGCAGAACTAAAGATATGGTCCGGGTTTAAAACTGCATACTAATGTACTGACCCCCTATGGGGATTGACTCGCTTTTGGAGCCTCAAGTGGCCATTTGTGTGACTGCAGTATTTGGCACCACGTTGGCTTCATTTCTCAGCACCAGAGGTTGCCGCTTGGTCTCAAGGCACCCAGATCAATTCTTGCTAATCTAGCATACATCTTGACATATTCTACAAATAGTACACAAAATCCCCATACATGTACTCTTCAGTGTGAACGCACGTCATACATAGTATGAATAGTATGTGTTTTCTATCACAGCCATTGAGGCAATTTATCAGACTTCACACAGCTCCCTCTGGAGACACTGAAGACTTACTTTTTTTTCACCAATGCAGTAGTACTCCCCAACATATGTACACATACTTTGAGGTGCAAAATCGGTGGAGTTCCCCTTTAATTAAAAGAATAAAATGACAGTATTAAACCCACAGTTCACAAGAACACACTTTCATTGACAAAAATATACAGGATTATAACTTTCAGTTCCTTTAGTCACACAGCGGAGCGGTTACAGCTTTACTGGCTGGCAGGAAGTCTGAACAGGTGGAGCTAATTAAAAGTAATGAGCTGTGTGGGTTCAGTCCTCTACCTGATATCAGGAACATTATCACACTTTATGACTTCATGTGAGGAAAGTGAGTTGATGATCTTCTTACGGACAGTCAGTCTGAATGTTGTGCCTTATCGCATTAAAGAGACATAATTAAAGATTAAAAACTCATTTTACCGCTCAGGAACGTTGTTGTTTTCCCATCACACGTTCTACAGATGAACGTCCAGCCAGCAGATTGGACAGTAAAGTTACCCTCCATTGTGCTCTATTCCGCTCTATTGAAACTAACTGCTCTGTTGTTGTGGGGGCGGCCGTTTGTTTCCAGTAATCATCGGTTAGGCCGGTGTTCTCTTTATAATCGCTTACAGCTGCTCTGTCCCTCCTCTTCCTCCTCTTCCTCTTCTCATTCTCTCATGACAAGTTAATGAGGGGCGTCCAGTGACCCCCGCCGGGGCGCTAAACGCCGGCTAGCAGACAGCTAACGCTAAAAAAAAACCTTGCGTTGCAATGCATAAACAGCATATCGGTAATTAGAGAGATGAGAGAGGAAAGGAGAGAGTTAAGGGATGGAGAGAGGAGGAAAGAAGAACAGACGATAGGAAGGTTATTGAGTGCAAATCCCTGCTACATTTTATTGGACTGAAACAAGCGACGACTTTACTGGGTCTTCATAGCAAATGAACAAGCTCCGTGTACTAACGTGACGTCCACAGCAGCACATCGCTTAGCTTCCTGTCTGCTGCTCCAAATTAGGAGCACGCCGACCACCATCTAAGTTACTGTATGTGACGTTAACCCTGCCTAAATATCTCCATACCGATACTGAAACAATACCACGGCAAAAACCTGAAACATCAGGAAAAATAATGAAATAATAGAACTTTATAGAACTTATTATTATTTTATATTTGTCCTGATGTCGCACATCGACACAATTCACAGCTCGTATTAAAACATGGTCATTCTTAAAGTATCAGTACTGATAAAACAGAGTATTGTATCGTTTTCGACAGCAGGGTATCGCATTACCTTTCTAGTGTTGGTGTTCCGTGCAACACTAGACGTTACTACACTGACTATACGGATGTTTATATACTGTACATGTAGCAGCGACATCATGCAGAAACCTACGTCAGGTCACGTTGGGAAACTTTTTTAGAAGGGCTTGAAGGGAAAATAGCATTTTGACGCTAAAACATATGTATTTCGAGCAAAATGTGAATTGAATACATAAAGAACACCACTGGGAAAAACACCATTCACACCTTTTTTTGTGAGCAGGCCTCAAAGGCAAAGAGTCAATGGACCTCCAGCTCATACGAACGCAGCATTATATAAACTCTCATTATGCAAAGTGAACTAAGTAACAGAGAAACTGAGCTGCACCACATCCTCTGGGGTCCCCCGAGTGTCCCCGGGAATCCAGGTTTTAAGAGCGTCTCAATTAAAAAATCCAATCATCCCTCTCTCACTCGCTTACATTATCTTTAATTCTCTCTCAGCAAAAGGTTTTAGGAGGCGACTTCTTCAACAAAGTGTGTGGTCATCTGAAGCTGCTGGAGAAAGAGTACTTTGGCCTGGAGTTCAGACACCACGGCGGCAACTACGTAAGAAAAATCAAACACACACGTGAAGAGTATTTGGGATTTCTTTGCCACGTGTATATAACCTGTGTGTTTTGTCTGTTGCAGGTGTGGTTGGAGCTGCTGAAGCCGCTGGCCAAACAGATTAAATGTAAGTTTCTAAAGCAACTGATTCAGGCGGCTAAAATAATCCTCTTTATTCTCATCCAGCTAATCTGGTTCTTTGGAAGCAGTGAGAGGATTGATTTGTTAATCCTGGGTGAGGTTATATTGAATAACACTGCGCACTTATTTTGAAATAAAATGATGAACTATGATCATCATTCATACGGTTGGGTTGAGTGCTGAAGGTTGGGAACCCTCCCAGCATGCATTGGAGCAATAGGTTCTTCTTCACGGAGTCCACCATGTTTCTACAGTAGCCCAGAACGGACAAACCAAACACCTCTCTAGAGAGATCCTTTTTGTGTTTTTACGTTACCTGAAGGCCACTGTAGTTCTCCGTGCTAAACCGTGGTACCGCCAGCCGCCGTCTGACTTCCATTGCTCTTAAACTAGCGTCATTATGGTAAAGATGGCGTCTGAGCGAGGTGAATGGCATTACTGCGTTTTTTCACTCGGTGGCTCACGTTACCGCGGTCTTGTAAAAGGGAGGAGTGAGCGGAGGGGTACTCAAGTTGGTTGCAATCTGCAACCACACCACTAGATCCCACCACATCCTACACATTGCACCTTTAATGTCAAATTAAATGTCACGTTTTGGCTTTTTTTAGTGTAGCTACAAACCTTTATTTTGTTGTATATTTTACCTGTGATACTTCCTTCCTTTTTCTTCTCTCTCTCGTCAGACACCAACGATCTGTTCTTCAGGTTTATAGTAAAGTTCTTTCCACCAGATCCTGGACAACTAAAGAGAGGCCTCACCAGGTAACGCTGTTCCTTCTCTTTGGATCTTTGTCGGATGCTCTCATACAGGATTGTATTGTACAGGTGTCCTCTGATATGATTCATGTTTTTCTAAAACAGCAATGCAAACTGAGATACCAAACTTTAACTGTGTGTGTAGGTATCTTTTTGCCTTACAGATAAAGCAGGACTTGTCTAACGGCAGTCTGACCTGTAATGACAACAGCGCCACCCTGCTGGTCTCTCACATACTGCAGGGTAAGACATTGGCATTATTTAGTTAATCTACTGAACTTCCCCTGTAACCGTACAGAGTTGTTTTTATTTACATGTAAGGGGCATGTTTTTATGTGTTTTATGTGTGTGTGTGTGTGTGTGTGTGTGTGTGTGTGTTGCAGCAGAGCTAGGGGACTTTGACGAGGAGCTGGACGCTCACCATTTAGAGATGAAGCAGTACGTCCCCAACCAGGAATATCTAGACCACAAGATCATCAAGTTTCACAAGAAACACAGGTACACACTGAGTTGATGCGTTGATCTTCACTCCAAAACATAGCCACCAAAAACATATCGCAAAGCCTGCAAATCCTCACGTTAATCACATCCAAGGTCTCTCTCTCTCTCTCTCTCTCTACCTGCAGAGGCGTGTCCCCAGGAGACTCCGACATCCACCTTCTGGAGGTGGCGAGGAAGCTGGACATGTACGGCATCAGGCCTCACCCCGCTCACGACGGGGAGGGAATGAGGATCAACCTGGCTGTCACACACTCTGGAGTACTGGTCTTTCAGGTATATGGTCTCATACGCTGTGTATAGCCACATTAGCAGCTCAGCTCAAGGGAGGGTTAGTTTGGTGGTCCAAAGCATAGACTGTATCTTGGTTTTTGTGCCGTTGACATCTTGGTTTTTGGCCATCGCCATCTTGTTATTTGGCTATAGCCATCTTGGTTCATTGCAACCAGAAGTGACACAAGAGGGTGGAGCTAATTACAACTGAACGCTGAATAAGGCCAACAATTAACTTTCATGAACTGAAAACACACTGTGAAAGGGTTAGTTCTAAGATGAAGCGTGATGAACGTGGTAGCAAAATTTGGTAGAGCCATTCAGGGTGTCCAGAGGATGAATCCTAAAGACTTTGGTGATCCCTTGACTTTTTATCTAGCGCCACCAACAGGTTAAAATTACACACATTAAACGTCTAAAACTGACCAAATTCATGACGGATATGTTGCATGTTGCTAAACATGAGCGTGTTATATCTGTCATCTTGCACTGAAGGACATATCAATGGATCTTTTTGTTCTGCGCTTTCTAGGGAAACACCAAAATCAACACATTCAGCTGGGCGAAGATCCGCAAGCTGAGCTTCAAGCGCAAACACTTCCTCATCAAACTCCACGACAAAGTCGGGGTGAGGCCCGTTTGTTTTAAACTCGACCGGAGACGACAGGAGGTTGTGTGACTGCATTTGTCAATTTTTATTTCTGTGCATATACTGTATGTGTCCATTGATGCAAGTGTGTGTCCATCCAGCCATCGTGTAAGGACACACTAGAGTTATCCATGGCCAGTCGAGATGTGTGCAAGTCCTTCTGGAAGACGTGTGTGGAGTACCACGCCTTCTTCAGGCTGGCCGAGGAACCCAAGACGATGCACAAAACACTGCTGTCCTGTAAAGGCTCCAGCTTTAGATACAGGTAAAACACACTGCTGTGATATAAAGATATAAAACTCCCATTTCCTTGTCTCTGTATATTTAATGAGTGTAGTTATACACAAGAAGTATCAGATCATGAAACACCACAGTGTAAAAAAATACTCTGTTAAGTAAGAATCCTGCATTCAAAATTTAAGTAAAGTAAAAGTACAAAAGTATTAGCATGAAAATATACATAAAGTACCAAAAGTAAAAGTACTCGTTATGCAGAATGACCCATTTCAGAATAATATATATTATATTATTGGATAATAACTATTGATGCATTAAATCAGTGTTTTGTTTTGCAAGGTATATTAGTGACGTTTTCTTAGTTTACTTACAATCCATATTTTTCTTAGTTTACAAACAACCACGCCCAACCACGACGTTTTTTCCTAAACCTTTTTGTTGCCTAAACCTAAGAGAGTGTTTTTGTCCCCTCAACCTAACTATGTACGTTACCGTAGTTTTGTTGTGTGGCGTACAAATGACACGCTAAAAGGCTAAAATGCGTCCTCATGACACGCGGAATGACCTTCCAATGTTGTGCTATCTATACACCTTCCTGTGAGACCGGGTTGTGTTGAACTTGAGCACATTTATAACTTTATTTTTGTTTTAATCTATATTTTCTCATTCATTTTTCTCACGCAATTTCATGTTATTTTGGGGAAAGCTTTTGTATGTTGTTTTAAGTCAAACGCTGTATTGTAAGCTTTAAGAGGATGATGATGATTTACTGTTTGACGTGTTATTTTTTGTGGCAGCGGACGGACGCAGAAACAGCTGCTGGAGTGTATGGGATCAGGGGAGAAGAAGCCTTCGCACTTTGAGAGGTGAGAATAAATTCATCAGCAAACGTTTAATGTATTAGACCATTTGATCAACACAGATGCTCAAATTTGCCAATCTGCCAATTAGCCAAACAGACAAACGGTACAATAAATCAAGTTCAACTCTTTGATCTCTTTTTATCCTGTGATAACCTCAGATAATCATTTATCAAAGAAACATTTGGAAAAGAGATAAAACACGAGCTAACGAAGGATAAAAGGCAAAGTTTTTTTGGTAATTTCTTATCTTTTCTGTATGTATCATCATGTCTTTTTGTCTTCTCGCTCTTTAACCAGGACTTACTGTCAGTCAGACCACGATCCCAGACAGTGTCGCTCTTCTCCTGATCTCCTCACGGACGTCTCCAAACAGGTAATAAAAACTGACATTTATGCACATACTATGCTGTACGTAAGAAGTAGAACTGCATCGATTAGTCGATTAATCGTTAAGTTGACCAACAGAAAGTGAATCAGCAACTATTTTGATAAAAAATTGATCATTTATGTAATTTTTCAAGCAAAAAAGACAAATATTTGCTGCATTTCTTGGTAATTTATTAAATTGAATATCTTTGGGTTTTATATCTTGGGCAATCACCAGTTTTCTGATATTTTATTGACGTAACAATTCAAGTTAATAATTGGCAAATTAAACTATAATGAAAATAAATAAGTTGCATCATAGTCTAATGTTTGTGTGTCTTACCTCCTCAGTTCTATGAGCACTCCCACCCGTTCACCCGGTCGGGTCATGCCTTGGCGGTCTACAGTCAGGATGAGTTGGACCCACATCACCGAGGCGTAGACAACATCGAAATCGGTGGAGGAGGAGCTAAACGCAGCCAATCATCCGTGGAGGTCACCCAGAGGACCCGCCCTCTCACCCAAGTCTCCCCCCTCTCTCCATCTCTACACCCATCAACCCCCTCGCCCAAGATACGATCTGCCTCCACATCTGTGATGGACGACATGAGAGGAGGGCGGATCGGGGCTCAGCGCCAAGCCCAACGGCTAGCCGGCGTCTACGGCAACCGGTCGCGGCGTCGCCCCAATCCCCAGCCGCACCCGGACGCCGCTCAGCAGCTGGTTCTTCTCTACCCAAACAGTCCCGCCTACCAGTATCACCCCGTCCTCCCAACGTTCCCGTTCGCCGGATCCTCGCCTCTCAACCGACACCCCTACTTGTCGGACTACGTCACCGTTTCCTCGCTGGAGCGTTTCCCGCAGGCGAGGAGGCAGGATTATGTGACGATGGACGGCCTATCGCGGCCGCTTTTCTATCCGCGGAGCCATGATTCGCCGTCGCTCTCGCCAATCAGGAGGAGCCTCCGCCCCTCTGGCTCAGGCGGGCTGGGATTGGCTCGGGTTTACCATCCGGGAAGCAACGGAGCGAGGCTCTTGGGCGTTGGACATACAGAGGCGGGGCATTACAGCGACGACTCCAACTTCCTCCCGGGGCTGCCTCGCCGCGTCGCTAGCCAACCAGATGTCAAGTTTCACCTCTCGAGGAGTTCTAACCCCGGTTTTAACCCCGCCTCCGAGTTCCGTCCCCTTGGTTACTACCCTCACCTGACACGCCCCTCCAGACCCAACTACCTCCCGCTGAACTCCTCGCCTCTGCCCGATCGGCCCACCTCGCTATGCATGATCGGAGGCACCACGGGAAGCTACAGTGACTCGGACCCGGAGGTCTTCTATCCGTACTACTGCCCTCCACCCCCGCTGGGGACAGTGGTACGGCCCGCTGGACTAGCCAGGATGAGGTTCTCCTCTGGGAGCCTCCAACTGGACGAGGAGGAGGAGGGGGAGGAAGAGGATGGCGCAGCAAAAAAAGAGTTGAAGGGTGAGAGAGAAAAGACCGAGACTAAAGGTGCTGCAAAGATTACTCAAGTCACGCTGTAGATAATAACAAAAGGTTCAAGATGTGATCACACTCAACACTGGCAGGATGGGTTTTAAAATGTGATGGCTTCATATGTATGAGAAGTGTGTTGGTTTTGAGGTGTACTGGCAGATGAAATGTACTGTTTATGCCTTGTTTTAGCGAAAACCTCAGCTTCTTTGGTAGCCACATTACGGGTACAAGCTAGCAAATTTGTAAAAAAAATATATGTGCCCCTCCGAGCTGACCATCAAAGGTCCAACAAATTGTAATATCCTCGGCCTAACCCACCTGATTTACAGTCTATTACAATTTTCATATCTAGCCAATCAGTTCGATCAGTTATACATCAGACCGGCCATACGTTATCCAGAGTAGGCTCGTATGGCCACGCCCCGTTTTGGGGAAATTACAATCCAAACATACGTCAAATTGCATTGAAGTCTATGGGATCTTTGGTTTTCTATTCCCCAAAAGGGGGCGTGGCCTTGACTTTTTGCAAAGTATCCGTATGTGTCGGTCTAATCTATCAAATTAATTCAAATTTTTATTTCCGCATGTGTAAAATGTCAACACTGTGAAAATCGAGTTACCACGAGATGCACAAAAAGGTTAGTCAAGAGTTATAGTGCGCTACATCAGGTGAAGCCTGGCTTAATGTCTTAACATACAAATTAGCATGTGGACTTTTTCTGCTCTATCTGTGCTGAAACTGATTATTAAAGTGGATTTCTGTTTTTACTTAGTTGAAGCATCTGGTATTGACAGTCCATCTCTGTATGGAATAACATGCATTTTCTTAAATATCCACAACAGCCTTGCAGGTGGAGCAGGTCTATATTTATAAGACTTTAATATTAAGTTTCGTTTGTGCGATGCGTAGGCTACGTAGGTTTGGAAAACTTATTGGACGACGTTCTGGGTGATGTAGCTGGGTATGTGTTATTTTATATGAATGGTTCTTGTGAATTCTGTAGGAAAATGTGAAGATTGTTTTGGTTTAAAGCAACTGTGCCAATAAAGGTTTATACAAGGATAATGCAACAAGATCTACAAATTCATCTGGTATGTTCTCTACCCTTTATCATATCATTGTTGGGTATTTTCACCCAAGACACATTGCGATAACAGAAATTTAAATAAAGCAAAGATTACCAGAAATTACTCGTACCCAAAATTTCTTTTAAGCTTTCCTTCAGAAAAAAACATTAAAGTACAGAAACAGTTGTTTCTCAATCAAACTTAAATATTTATTCATAAAACTCTAAGTCCCGCTACAAAAAAAAGAGTACACTTCTGTAAAATCTTACATCTTTCATTTTACATTTCCCCCCTCAACAAGCATTGTCGTATCCCTTATGATATATAAAAAGACAAAAATATACAATGACCAAGTTTTTATAGTGTCTTTGGTACAAACTATCAGTAATACCTTTGATTACAGCTCCCGTCATGCTCTTGAAAAGGACCTGCGTTACTTTACAATGATGGGTAACAACGTCCTTTACACATCAAGCATTATGTTAAGAATCAACCGTTTTTTCCCAAACTTGATGCATATTGAAAAAAGGACACAGTGTTTTCATGAGCGAGTGGAAGACCTTTGTGCGGTTGCGTCTTGCTTGCAGATCCTGGAAAATGTTAATTTTTTGTTTTTATTCCCACTGAAATCTTGACACTTTTTGAACATCCCAGAATACGAATCCCAGAATGAAATCTCAGCCAACAGTCCGGACCAATTCAACCGTTCATTTGGAGCGCCAATTAGTTTTTCATCTTGGATGTTCAAAATAATTTCCATACAAATCAGTAAGTAAAGCTGAAAAATTGTTCCGGATTACATATTTAATAGCATTTATGCTGTAAAATCACACCTAAAATGACCAAATATAAGTCTGAAAAACGGAAGTGTTTGACTTTGAAGGTTAGACCTGACCTCGACTTGAACTCCGGGATCAGGGAACTGTAATTTAAAGCATTACTGAAGGCAACAAAAAAATGTAATATTGGCATATAATCTGTCTCAAGTGCTACTGAACAAACATATAAACATCTACAAAGTCAAGACGAGTCATGACACAAAACATACCACTGCTGATGGACGAGAACCCTCTTCTATATAGAACTTTCTGTGTACGGTTTCAACAAAAAAACAAATAAAAACATGCTCAAAATGTGACGTCTACTTTTAAAAAATGACTGATAACATAAATAATTAAGGCACATGATGGTAATTTTAAAGTTTAAATATGTAGACTTACTTAAGGTGTTAAGTTTGAGCAAAAAAGGAGGAGTTCATGACCCTAAAAAGGGGAAACGAAAACCACAAATCCAACTGACAACTTAAAATTGTTTTTTCAAAACTTCAGACCAGAGGATTAAAAAATACGGCGAATTTTGAATCCAACTCGGGGTGAAAGAAAGGTCTTCAACCTGCAGCAGTGAATATATATATATTTATAATATATAGTGTATATATTACATTAGTAGTGTGTGTGTGCATGTGTGTGTGTGTGTGTGTGTGTGATGTGTTTGTACAGCGAGGAGACATCGCACAGCAAATCTCCTCAGTTTTCCAAATCATCCAGCAGCGTCACCGTACGGAGACACAGTCTCTATTCACATAATGTACTTCCTTTTCCGATCCGGGTTCGAGTCCTTCAGGTGGTCGTGAATCTGAGGGAGAGTCAAGATGGAGGGAGAGAGAAACATTTGGTTAACAAATAATCTGACGGAGGTCGATACAGACATCTTGTTCTGAGTAATATGACGCATGAGAGGGAGAGAAAGAGAGGCAGCAGACAGAAAACAAGGAGGAATTATACACAAATAAAAGAACTAGTCAAAAGTTCTGAGGTAAAATTACTACTTTTGTGAATGTAGTCTGGTGGCTTTAAAGAGAGCGCTATAACGGCTTCGGTTCCCCGTCAGAAAGGGCTGTCTGACGGCGAGGTAAAGCGGCCGTGGACTGGTTCTGCGTGGTAAAATTACTGCTTTTGTGAATGTAGTCTGGTGGCTTTAAAGAGAGTGATATAACCGCTTCAGTTCCCCGGCGGAAAGAGCTGTCTGACGGCGAGGTAAAGCGGCCGTGGACGAGTTCTGCGAGGTAAAATTAGTGTTTTTGTGAATGGAGTCTGGTGGCTTTGAAGAGAGCGCTATAACCGCTTCAGTTCACTTCATCTCGCAATCAGACAGCTCTTTCCAACGTGGGACTGTAGCCGTTATATCGCCGTCTTCAAAGCTACCACACCAGATTCCATTCACAAAAAAACAGTAATTTTACCTTGCAGAACGTGGGAGTTGCTGGTCTACCGTTGGGAAAAGAAAGACTTCTGGTACCTGGCAATGATGTGTGTGACCATCCTGTCCGTGATGCCTGGACAGACCTCTTCAGCCAATCGGATGTTGCGTTCCAGCTCCTCGATGGCCAGTCGCTGCTCAGAGTGCTCCTTGTGCTGCTGCTTCAACTACAAGAAGAAAACACAATTCTGCACATCTGCTTTTCACAGAACCCCAAACCGAGGTCATACTCCTCTGTATTGTTCTCTGAAGTTTGAACACATTGTGAGCTTATTTTAGAGTCTTATGATTGTTTTAGGAGTTCATATTTTCCCCCTTATATGCATGGCATTGTGGGAAAAGTTTTAACATCTTGAAAGACAATCTTTTTTGAGCTGCAATATTTTCATGCACACATGTGCAGTACATGTATTTACAGACATAAATGCCTCAGAAAACTAAACTAAATAGGGTTGTTGTTGGCGTGACTGAAGTGTGTGTATATACTAACCTCAGTGAAGACAGGAGAGATGACTGTTGTGAGACTGGCAGATTTAACCAGCTGATCCTGACCCTGCACAGAGGAGGAGGAGGAGGAGGAGGAGGAGGAGGAAGTTGGAAAAAAAAAAAAGGTGAGCATCAACGATTTAGAAACTGACACATCTGACAAGATAAAAAGTCATCTTTGCTTATAAAAAAAATAAATTTAATGTCCATTAATGTGCATATTTAAATGTCCGTTTTCAAATACAGACCAACACTTTTCAAGACGCTGCCTTTAATTGCAGACAATGCTTTTGTTTTATTATTTCCAGCCCTCAAAACCTTTTGTGAAATATTTATAAATAAAATTATTTATAGTGTAATGTTAAAAGGAACATCAATATTTTTTTCTCAAGTTTACAAAATGAGAAACTGGTTTAAAATCTTCTCCCTCTCACAAATCCATGTATATAATATATATATATTATATATTATATATAATATATATATTATATATAATATATATATATATTATATTATGTATAATAATATATATATATTATATAGTATATATAATATATATATTACATATATATATTATATATTATACATAATATAATATATAATATGATATATAATATATACATATTATATATTATATATATATATATTTATATATATATATATATATATAAAATATTAACAAAAAATAACAAATTATAGCATTACTAATAATTAGTAAACATTCATTATCATTTCATTGTTTGTTAACAGTAAAATAACTATTAACTTAAGTTTAGTTAACTATCAATTTACCATTTATAAATAATGGTTATTATAAAGAAATGCTATTTTAATTTTAATATTTTGTTTTCTGTTAAACTTTTCTTCAAACAAGAAATCATTGAATGAAATTTGAGCATTTTGACAGCGTTATCAGCATTTCTCCACCCATGAAAAGCTGTTTCTACGTATAAATACACACATATAGTATATACACCCAGAGTATTATGTGTACTGACCGTTCCGTTGAGGACCTTCCTGCCCTCCGTCTTCTTCTTACGGACGGTGGTGAAGGACCACTCAGGTGACTCGCTGTTCTCTTTATTACTGGACTCCCTTTACATATAAAAACACATACAGTTATGTTACTCATTAAGCACCATCAGACATTAAAGAACACCTGAGCTTCCTGTTTAAAACTGGAATGAAAAGAATCTCCAAAAGTAATCAGATTACCCGTCTGAGTCGTCGGAGCTGCTGCCGCTGTGGCCCTCCTCCTTCCACCTCCTGTACCTGTCGATCAGCTCGCTGAGGTAGGACGTCTTCTTACAGTGTTTGACGATGAACTTGTGTTTGAGGAGCTCTTTGGCTGTCGGACGCTGAACAAAGACAGAAGATGAACCATCTTTAGGTCGACTTACTTCACTCGGTTGTTTATAAGTAAGAGAAAGATGAAGATAAATAAAGGCTGACTGCAGGATTCTGTACTTATCTGAACAGTTTCTTATATGGTTCATTTATGGAGGAGAAAGAGGAAATAAGAGAGAAAGAAGAGGAGCTGTTAGACCACCAGAGGGCAGCAGAACGCAGCTACAATAACACAGTGAACGACATGAAAATAAAACCTTCAAAACTAGAGAAGAACTGAGTTTACAAAGTACTCAACAGCAGAAAAATGACAAAAAATAACTAAAACTATTCAATTAAGATAAAAAAAGCAGGGATTTCACAAACACTTATGGATACAATCTGTATTTTCTTGTAATTATGCATCAAAATATTGTTCCTTAAACTTCCTGTATGACGGCAAGATTTTGGTAGTTTGTGTTTTCTTTTATTTGATTATTTTTATAACATCAAAGGCATGTTTTAAAAACTGTAACCTCTAAGAAGACCCTATAATTTTGAACAAATACGTAATGTTGCTGCCTGACTGGCTAGTAATAGAACACTGAAGTTATTTATTGTTATATTATTTTATTTATCCGGCTAATTATTTATTCTATTTTACCTTTTTAGTCTGGCTTTTAACTGATCTTTATTTATTTATTTATTTATCTGGCTAATTATTTATTATATTTCACCTTTATTTATCGTATTTTACCTTTTTAGTCTGGCCTTTAATTGAGCTTTATTTATTCATTTATCTAGCTATTTTATAAACCAAGCAACTAATCAATTAATCAAGAAAATAATGTAACAACAGATTAGTTAGTTGCAGCCCTACTAGACAACATTAGTCTTTGTAAGTGTCCTCAAGTGAAAGATGTTGGGAGCCGCTGGTTTAATCTTTAACTATGTGTATTTTATTATCCTGGTGGTTGGTTTTTATGCAAAGTAGCTACAACTGTAAGATGTAGTGGACTAAAAAAAACAATATTTCCCTCTTAGATGTAGTAGAGGAGAAGTTAAAAGTAGCATTAAGTGGAAACAGTACCTTAATATGACACTTAAGTACACATACTTTATCTGAGAGCATTTCCTGATTTAATTTGAATTTTATTTATTTTATTTTAATCTTTTATTTATTTTAAATTATGTTTAATTGTGCTGCCCTTGTGAAGCACTTTGTTAGGTGGGTTTTGAAAAATGCTCTATAAATAAAGATTATTATTATTATTATTATTGAGTAAATGTATAAAACTTGGCAGACAGTGTCACAATAACAATTTAAAGAGGATGAAAAAAGCATCTAAACACCATAAACAGATCCTTCGTACGGGGCTAGGAGGATGTAAACTGTGAGTGTGTCTTACGAAGGTAGGGTCCTTGTTGAGGCACGCCTCGGTGAACTCTTTGAAGCTCTTGGAGAAATCTCCGCTCAGCGTCGGAGGAGGAGACTTGGGGATGTGGAACAGCACTCGCATCGGATGCATGTCTGAGTTGGGAGGTTCACCCTTGGCGAGCTCGATGGCCGTGATGCCCAGCGACCAGATATCGGCCTGGAGAGACACACACAGTCAGAATTAACACACAAAGCTTCCTCCCTTAGCGTGACTCTGTTGGGACAGGAAAGCTTGAACAGCATTGATGCAGCTTCTCGTGTCAAAATACCAAAACATCAAATTTAATTCTTCAACCAACAGCAGTATTTTTAGATGCCTGCTACACCTGCAAAACTTTTCATTTATTTATTTACTTTTTTTCTTCATTTATCTACTCATTTATTTAGTTACTTATTAACTTATTATTTATTTAGTTATTTGTTTTCTTTATTTATCTACTCATTTATTTATTTATGTATTGATTTATTTACTTATTTATTTATGTATTGATTTATTTACTTTTTTCTTTGTTTATCTACTCATTTATTTACAAATGTATTTGGTTATTTATTTATGTATTTATTTATTTACTGATTTTTTAAGTTATTTATTTATGTATTTATTTATTTACTTATTATTTATTTACTTATTTACTTTTTTATTTATTTAGCTACTGATTTATTTAGTTATTTATTTACTTATTATTTATTTATTTAATGTTTTCTTTATTTATCTACTCATTTATTTAGTTATTTATTTACTCATTTATTGAGTTATTTATTTATGTATTTATTTATTTACTTTTTTCTTTATTTATGTACTCATTTATTTAGTTATTCATTTACTTATTATTTATTTATTTAATGTTTTCTTTATTTATCTACTCATTTATTTAGTTATTTATTTACTAATTTATTTATTTACTTCTTTTCTCTTTTTATTAGGACAACACAAATTAAATCAACATTTCTGTAAATATGCCATTTGTTAGTCAGCTGGCTAATTTTCAACTGCAAACAGCAAAACTTTAGTACAATAACAGCAAGAATCCCTGAAAAACAGGAAGTTTTTAAAACAAATTTATGTTTGTTTTTGGGCAGAAAGCGATTGTTTTAATTATCAATTAATCTCGTACATTTTGCAATTAAGCGATTAACTGTTTAGTCTGTAAAATGTCAAATGTTTGTTTTGTGTGACCAACAGTCCAAAACCCAAAGATATTCAGTTTCTAATGATTTAAAAATTACAAAAACA
>NC_051290.1:3360998-3434398 GCF_015220745.1 Sebastes umbrosus
GATGTACGGACTGTCGCACTGACTGAGAACCGTGATCTCCTGCTGGATGTCCTCGATCTCGTCCTCCGCCTCCTCCAGGTCAATCGTCTTAATGGCAACGACGCTCTGAGTACGATTATCGATGCCTTTAAACACCTGCAGGACAAAGAGGAGGAGGAGGAGGAGGAGGGGGAGGAGGGGGAGGAGGAGGACGAGGATATAATTAAAGAGAAAGATTTAAGAAGAGTATAAAAAGAGATTTCAGTAAATAAAGTAATAATATGACTAACGATCAACCAGGTGACATAATGATTAATAAATGACACTAACCTCTCCAAAAGATCCTTTTCCAATACGATCCAGTTTAGTGAACAACTCCTCCGGATCGATCTGAGAACTCTGAGAGGAGGAAGAAGAGAGGAGACGAGGAGAGAAGAGGAGAGGAGAGGAGAGGAGAAGAGGAAAGGAAACAAGGAGAGAAGAAGAGAGGAGACGAGGGGAGAAGAAGAGAGAAGGGACAAGACAAGGAGAGAAGAAGAGGAGACAAAGAGAGAAGAGAGGAAGCAAGGACAGAAGATGGGAGATGAGGAGAAGACAGGGAAAGTAAACAAGGAGAGAAGAAGATAGGAGACGATGAGAGAAGAGGGAAGGAAACAAGTGGAGAAGAAAAAGAGACAAAGAGAGAAAAATAGGAAAGGAAACAAGGAGAGAAGATATGAGATGAAAGGAAACAAGGAAAGAAGAGAGGAGACGAGGACAGAAAAAGAGAGGAAACGAGAGAAGAAAAAGAGGAGACAAGGAGAGAATACAGGAGATGAAGAGAGAAGAAAAGGAAAGTAAACAAGGAGAGGAGAAGAAGAGAGGAAATGAGGGGAGAGGAGTGACAAAAGAAAACAGATTAATATTTTATATTCACTCTATAATATATATATTTTTTTAATATAAAACTTTATTAAACTTCAGACGTAAACATCCAGCATGTAGAGAGAACAACATTATGGAGAATAATAGTCCACAAAAGCATCATAAAAGTTGTGTTTCCGTCACTTTCACAGCAACTTTGACTCCTTATTTCCTCACACACACACTTTGCAACACAGCAGCCATGTTGTCACCACACACGCACACACACACACACACACACACACACACACACACACACACACACACACACACACACACACGCACGCACGCACGCACGCACACACACACACACACACCAAACAGCCCATAAAAACACAGAAGGAAGCCGGCGTGACAGTTAAAGATAACAGGAACTGAACACACACACCAGACTTATCTCTGAGGGCTCATTCATTTCCTAAACGCTTCTCTCTCTCTTTCTCTCTCTGTCTCTCTCTGTCTGTGTCACTGCTGTGCGGTCGTAAAACTCAAAAAGAGACGCAAGTTCACAGGAATAAACGTCATTTAATGTGACGCTTCCGGCATTTAAATGAAAGTTACTGTGAGGAACTTTGAACTGCTTACGAAGCTGAAGTTTCTACTGATGCTTCTATATGATAAGGCTGTTTCTATAACGGTTATTAACGACCGTCGTCGGGTCGGATTCCCCGTGAAATCAGACGAAACGGTTCAACATTCACAGCCGACTGCGTGTTTACATTCTCACAGGCAAAGTTTGGCAGCTAAAAGGAAGCAGGAGGAGATTTCTCTCTTTAGAGAGTTTTATTTTTAACCCTCTGAGACCCAGAATAGAGACGTTTTAGTCTTTTTTTAGGGGGGTCCAGGGAGTGTTCAGGTGGAGATAGCAGGTCAGCAGTAGACGTCACATAGAAGTGGTGTACATCATCTGAAAGCTGAGAACCTGAAGATTAATTTGAGATGATGAATTAGATAATGAATTATTTTAAATTAATTGTAAATGCTCTATTATGTCTCATAAGTTGTTGCAGCAATTTGTGGGTTAACCATTTGTTGCACAGATTTTGGTGCTAAATTTAACAAATTTTTTACCACTCAAGAATTGATAAAAATGATCAATAATCCCTCCAGAATACCACATTAAGACACCAAGACCTTGAGGAACACCATAGAAAAAGCCATGCTGTGATTTGGTATCAAAAACTTTTGAGGTTTCTGCAGGAATTGCTTTTTGTCGTTGATTGGATGGCGAGCTCTTCTGTTGTGTAAACCGCTCAGAAACCCCCTTATTGTCACTCTAACTAGGAAAGCCATCCATCCTCTGAATGCTCTAGGTCTCTAGTTTGATCCATCCATCCTCTGAATGCTCTAGGTCTCTAGTTTGATCCATCCATCCTCTGAATGCTCTAGGTCTCTAGTTTGTGGCTGTAAAGTTTCATGAGGCTGTGATTATCCTAGAGGTCACCACAGGTCATTTTATACAGTGAGGTCAAGTTTAAAAAAAATGGTCTCACTACAATTAAATGTGTCCTATGGGGACTAACATCATCACACATGAATACAGTTGGGCTCATTGGATCCACAAGAGTCTCAGCTTTACAGTGATACACAATCTATGTAATTCTAAGACTGTTTAGGGAGGTATTTAGGGACAGTTTTTCCTCTTCCTGTATTGTCATTTTCAGGAAATATCGCAGTATAAAACCTGTGTAAACACAAACGTCGGAAGAGAGCGAGTGCTACTACGTCTCTAGTCTGATGTGGAGCTCACAGCTGATGGTACGTGGTTTGTTTACATGACGTAGAACAGAAGTTCACATTTAACGGTGTGGTGACAGAGAGGGTCCGATGTTATTTGGCTACAAGTAAATAAAAATACCACAAATCTTCTTGTCTTGACAATACGACACAACAAGGTCGATATTATTCATCATTACAATAAATTATTAGTTCTACGTTATTAAAAAAAAGATATACAGTAGATGCATTTACTACAGCCCAGGTACTACTGTAATACTACTGTAATACTACTGTAATACTACTACAGCCCCGCTCAGCAGGTCACCAATAGGTACTACGTAGGCCGCAAGGCCATGTTCCACAGCTACTACAACCCAGGTACTACAGTAGTACTACTGTAATAATACTACAGCCCCGCTCAGCAGGTCACCTACAAGTACTACGTAGGCCACAAAGCCATGTTCGACAGTGACTACAACCCAGGTACCACTGTAGTACTACTGTAGTACCCCTGAACCAACACAAACTGCGCCTGTGTCTAGTTTATAGCTGCAGTAGATCAGCTCTACTCCCCGTCAGTATGAACTGTTGAGAGAGTTTCAAGTGTTGCCATTTTCATCATCATCATCATCATCATCATCATCACGGCCTCAACTGGCACTTGTTATGCAAGTCAGAGCAACACACACATACACACACACACACACACACGCACACACACACACACACACACACACACACACAGACGATGACACACACTCACATTTTCTTCATAAACTCCCAGGATTTGTTTGGATGAACGTTTTAATAAACCCACCCACAGCAGCGTATGATATTCCTGTGATGCTGGTTGAGTTTCCTCTCTCTGAACTAAAAAAAGAAACACACACAGTGCCCACAACGTCGCCACACCCTGTCAGCAAATACAGTGGTTTCTGTCTAATGATACTTCTAGCTTCGCTCCGGAGAGACGAAGAAGCAGAGATGAGAGACGGTGAATACAGAGAGGAGAATAAAATACCAGACAATAACTCACAACACAATGATATAAAAGCTTCCTCATGACAACGCCGGGATCAACAAACACAATACACTAAAAACAATATAGAGAAGAACTCTAGAATGAAGTTTAAAAGTTACTAAATGTGTATGTTTATTGATAAAATAATACAATACAAGCTCATTAGGCCTTGGGAATATTTCCAATATTTTCTGACACTTTAAAGTAAACAGTTAATTAACTAATTAATTAGAATCGTTTATTTCTTCTTCATGTGTTTGTCATCCAGGAGAAATGTGACCGCAAGCTAGACGGTTCAACTCCAGCCAATAAGGAAGTCAGTAATGGGCGGTTAGATATTAATTATGAGGTAATGATATGATAACCAACACTGGGATTTCCCAGAGGAATCTGGCCTCTCTCTCCTTCTAACACCATTTATATAAAACACAGAAAAAATAAATCATTTCTGGGTTGTCAGCTCAGAAATTAGATTTTGTTCCCAGTTATTTTTTCTCCCATAAGAATATCTCTTTCAAGTTTCAGTATAAAATACAAAAAAACAACACTTCGCCAACTCAGTACTTTACCAAACATGTTTTTCTAAGACGAAGACACACATATCTTGATGTCAGAGGTCAAGGGCCCCCTTTGGAAATGACCATGCCAGTTTTTCCTCGCCAAACTTGAGCGCAAGTTTGGAGTGTTATTTAATCTCCTTTAATGGATTCTTCAGGTTTTCTAGTTTCATATGATACCAGTATCTTCACTCTAGCTTTAAAACTGAGCCCACTACAACCTTAAAAAACGCAGGTTGTGTTAATGCGTTAAAGAATTTTGTGGCGTTAAAACGAATTTGCGTTAACGTGTTATTATCACGTTAACTTTGACGGCTCTACATTTATACGCTCTGCTGAAGGCATGGCAGCTGCCAGCATAACTATATAACACACCTGCGTGTCTTTACTGTTTCTTTTCTCCTTTCTTAATTTTCCTTAATTAACTTATCATTATTATTTCTATTTACATCTTTATCTATGTGAATCTGTGAACATATCCATATCAATGTATTTATATTAGGGCTGTCAAAGTTAACGTGGTAACGCAAATAGTTTTATCTAACTACATTTTAGGTTGTAGCAGCTCAGTTTTAAAGCTAGAGTGAAGATACTGGTATCATATGAAACTAAAAAAACCTGATGAATCCATCGGTACAGACCATGTCATACTAGCTTGTCCTGAAGGAGGTTAAATAAAGGTGTCAAAGGTGTCCCTTGACCTGTAGGGGTGTAACATAAAGTAGGGGGCTCATCCGTGACTAAAATCACATGCAGTTTAGGGGCAAGTCATAGTCAAGTCAGCACACTGACACACTGACAGCTGTTGTTGCCTGTTGGGCTGCAGTTTGCTATGTTATGATTTGAACATAATGTTTTATGCTAAATGCAGTACCTGTGAGGGTTTCTGGAGAATATCTGTCATTGTTTTGTGTTGTTAATTGATTTACAATAATAAATATATACATACATTTGCATAAAGCAGCATATTTGTCCACTCCCATGTTGATAAGAGTATTAAATACTTGAATAATCTCCCTTTAAGGTACATTTTGAATAGATAAAAATGTGTGATTAATCATGTTTAACTATGTTAATCGTTTGATAGCCCTAAATTATAAACTGTTGGTGTATTTATGCATGAATGTCAGGCTGCACACAAATGTATTAATGGTCCAGTAATAGGAAGTACAGCATATATAATGGTTGCATGATATATTTCCAACATAGATTCCCAGATTACATTCTGAGAAGTGCTTTTATATTTATGCAATATTGGTTTATTTATTTGATGTGACTGACTCTGCAAGAATCGAAATGAAACGGGGACTTTCTGAAGCAAAACACTTCCAGTATCCAGCCTGACTTTACTTCCAGCAAAGAAACATTTGACTTGTGAAAGTATTTAGAGTATAAATACTAAAAGCCTCAAACATAAAATAACAGCTTGCACTTGCGGGAGGGATTATACAAACCCCAGAGGTTACACTTTGACCTTTTCCGTCTCAGCGTGGTGAAAAAAACAACAGAGAAGGAAGTTAAACATTCAACGCTCGCTCAATCATTACACACCAGCTTAGTTACTGTAGATAAATCCTGTATTTCTACACTTAGGGAGCAGAAACCTGTAAACAATCTACCATCTTTCACAGTCAATGTTTCACTGCAGGTCACGTAATGTGTAAAACGACTGTTAGACACGCAGTCTGGGAATTTTAATTTGAGCTTATCAGTGACGGGGCATTCAAGGAGAATTACACAAAAAGCAAACAAACCTACTTTCCCGATTTTTAAAAAGGTGTTTCATGTTAATGTTTAACCAAAAGCCACAATGTCAAGAGAGTGTTTTCAGATTGTGTTGCTCAGTCCGATAAATCCTTAAACTGTAAATCTCCCGGAAAATGATTAAATATCAACCGATGATTCGACGAGAAGGAGAGAGGTTGTTGTTCTGATGTGTCTTCTCTGTGCATCCATTAACCTGAACAAACTGTTGGATAACTAACCAGTCAGCGTGCTACAAGAGCAAACAAACGCCTTTCTGTCAAGCAAAGAAAACATCCAAATAATGCTATACATACAAGTAGATTTTCCTTCCAACGCCGTCAAGCAACTGCAGAACCATTCAAATGATATTCATGAAAGTAGCGCTGCAGCTAAACTTACATTCCCATGCAACTAAATTGCATTTTAAATTATGCTATTTACGCAGTTTTAAACTATTTGAAACACGTGGTTGTAAATTGAAGCAAAACAAAACAAAAAACGCACCAAAACTTCTCGGTTAAATTTATTAAAAAACATCATAGGTTGGATTAAAATCACTACGTCTGTTACGTTATCAAGCTACGGACATAAATTAAAATAAGTCAACGTTGACTTTTGGTTTCAAATGGGACACAAACAGCTGTCTCCTGGGTGAAAGTCCAATGTTTGTTTGACCCATTCACCACCCAGACCTCCTCCTTATGTGGACTTCCACGGACTATTATTAGAAACGTATTTGTGATACATCAAAAACAAACATAATCCAAACGCAATTCACTGCCGTATCGGAATGTAATTTTTAGGAGACAGGGCTGCTAGCATGGCTGTTAACTCTTATTTGTACTTTTACTTTTAGAGTTTTCAGATTTGAAACCTGCAACAAGCATTCATTTATTCCACATATAAACATTTAGGTTACGAGTTCAGCATCTCAATCTCAATCTCAAAGCATCCCATTACGCTTAAAATATCCTGCTTCAATCCCTATTTGTTGCCGTTCAGCCTTTCAAAAACAACATTTTCACTACGGTCAAAGACTTATTTTGCGAGACCCGCACCTGTATTAACGGGGGCGGCCTAGCAGCAATCTAACAACACCATAAATTACATTTATTTAACCACAATAACAAAATATCTATTTAGGCTCTAAAACTATTATAGTAATTAAGTCGTTACGAAAAAAAGAAATCATATTAAGTATCTGCATTCACTTGGATTTTAAATTCTTTTATAGGGTGACGACGTTGAGGGGGGGGCTCAAGGAAAATTGGTTGGGAACCACTGCATTACAGCACATTTCATATCCAATTAGACTGAATTTAAAGGTGCTAAATGCAAGATTTGGAGCATTTCTACTGCCTCCACATGGCCACGACTGAGCCAGAGGCTTACAAGGTCGTGTCTAGAAGGTAACCCCCAAGGTACGAAACTTTCGAGAGAAGGTTAAGGTTAGGATAGGTCGTCGTGCAGCGAGTCTTGCAAGCGTTTTTGCACCTTGGGGGTTACCTTCTAACAGTGAAAACAACGGCAACACTGCTGACAGAGCTAACAGTGTTGACCTGAGGGGGGAACCGGAAGGTGGGTGCTACGCTTCTGCAACTGTCAGTCGGTACGGTGTTATCAGCTGTAACCGCTGTATGAGAACAGTGCGAGCGGCGGCCGAGAGCTAGCCAGCCGGCCCGGCAATGTCAACAAAGCACAGAGAAGCTCTGATTAGAGCACACACAGAGGGAGAGAGACTTCGTTCTCTGCTCTGGTAGACATTAAACCTCTATATCTTTACATAGACAATAGTTGTTTGCTGCTAAATGAATGTTCTGGATTTCATTTAGAAGATTTAAATAACAGAGGAGATATGGGACAAGGTGTACAAGGTTAACTGGTGATAAGAGAAACACCGGCGATAGCTTCAGGTTAAAGCTACAAAGATAGAAAGAGAGAGGCAGCGTCGAGTTTTAGAGGTCAGTGAAGTGAACATGCAAACATTCAGCTGCATTCAGGAAAAACTTGGACACGGCTGTGGAAACTGTGTGTGTGCGAGTAAGTTAAGTGAGAGAGAGAGAGAGAGAGAGAGAGAGAGAGAGAGAGAGAGAGAGAGAGAGAGAGAGAGAGAGAGAGAGAGAGAGAGAGAGAGAGAGAGATCCATGTTTTTACTAACAAGTGGTGTCCAAATATCCAAACAGAAAAAGCTCAGTGTGTGTGTATTAGAAGGTCAAAGGTCACAGCTGCTGGAGGAGGAAGTACAAACACAGCATTCTCAAAAATGACCTTAGCGGAGCCGCATCATGTGAAAATCTCACCACTCTTTAACATTTCCTGTTTCAAGTCAACTCGAAAAAAACATGACATGATCTGTTGAGTCATGCAGCATTTTCCAAAACACACTAATGCTTTTTTTTTTTTTTTTTAAACGTGATGTACAACAAGTCTGGTGGATGTTTGTTACCCGCTTTCAGATTACAGGTTAAAACGTCAAAACCATTTGTTGTGTTTATTGTAACAAAAGAAGCCAAAGTTCTTAAATGTTACAGGAATAATTTGCTCATTTGCTTCCTTTACAAGAGTTAGATGATATCACTTTCGTGTCTGTAGGCACAAATATGAAGCTACAGCCAGCAGCCCGTTAGCTTAGCTTAGCATAATGACTGGAAACAGAGGGAAACAGCTAGCCTGGCTCTGTTCAAAGGTAGCAAAATCTGTGTTCCTGCATCTCTAAAGCTCACCAATAAACACGCTGTATGTTGTTTGTTTTACTAGGGGGTCATGTGCCGGACAACTTGACGTGCTTGCACTTTGTTTTTTGTTAGGGATGCACCGATGCCCGGTACCAGTATCGGGTATCGGGTCCGATACTGTGCTCATGTACTCGTACTCGCAAAACGGCTCCGATACAACGCCACCGATACCACTTTACAGCAGCGTGACGTTAACCTCTCGCCACCATCTTTCGGGTCCTCACGCTCCGACTCCCAGACGGTGCAGGCGAGACGGGCCAGTGGTGGGCAGACCCCGCTGGGCCGGGATCCCACCTCAGCCGGCGCACGACCTGGGTTTTGCTTGCACCCTCTGACTCGCGGGTGCTTTAGACTCCTTGGTCCGTGTTTCAAGACGGGTCGGGTGGGTTGCCGACATCACCACAGACCTCTGGCGCCTTTTACGTGGGCCGCGGCACGACGCGGTTGGGGCGCACTGAGGACAGTCCGCCCCGGTCGACAGTCGTACCGGGAGCAGGGAGCCCCTTCACGGTGCGGCGAGATCCGGGCGGGGAACGCTGTAAAGCTGCAGCCGCGAGCCACCTTCGACCCGAGCCTTTCCAAGCAGACTTAGAGCCGGTCGCGGCGCACCGCCTCGCTCACATCCTCCAGCTGGCTAGTAACGGGGGTCTTTTGGCACAGAAAAGTACTCCTATCGGTACTCGGAATCGGCGAGTACCCAAATGTAAGTACTTGCACTCGGTCTGAAAAAAGTGGTATCGGTGCATCCCTAGTTTTTGTACAGATGAAATTATTTAAAAGTTGTCTAATCACAAGCAGCCGTACAAGAACTTAGCAAACTTAGTTGTCACAATTAATCGACTAATTGTCTCAGATGCAACTTTAACCAAAACTAAATTAATACTTTATAAATGTCTTAAATCATTTAACTGACAATTTTCTTTGGTTATTTGGAAATTCCTCTGAAATCAAACATGTTGATGATCATGAGTGAAACTTAAATGACTCAATCTGTTGCCCAATCTGACTCCACAGATGTGTAATAACGAGACGTGTTAATAAACCTCTGTCCGATACAGGAGGCTGTTTGTGAGGTCAGGTGACTGCTGTTTAACAGGTCTGGTGTAGGAAAATGTGAATGTAAACAAATATAAGATCACAGGAGGAGAGTAAAAATGTTCAGACCACAGAAAAACTGACTCACCAACTAAAAATCAAAACTTACAAGCAGCTGGCTGCTGATTATTTCTCACCCCAGAAACACACACAACACAAGCGTCTTTCAGGTTTCAGTCGAGGCGGTGGAGCCTGTGATTATGTCATGACGGGGACGCTCCAGTTCTCAAAAAGGTGCAGCCGTAAAAAAAAAAAAAAAAAACATTACAAAGAGCAGAAGAAGAAGAAGACACTCCCTGGTGTTTGATCAGGGCCATCTCCGTCGACAGACACACCTGCAGATGGCTTCCCCGCAATGTCTGGAAACAACCCACTCGCACTTTACCTGCAGGCTGATTTACAACAGGAAGTCTCCAACGCCCAAAACGAAAGAATGAATCCCCTGCAGGAGTTGCAGTTTTGCAGGGAAACAGGAAGTTCTGTTTTTCTTCATTAAGAAGATCTCTTTTTAGGCCTACAGTGAGGCTGCAGCCGCACTAATACGTTATGAACTTTCGCTAGGTTTATGCCTAGCGTCCAAACTAATCCAACAGGCAACAACAGCTGTCAGTGTGTCAGTGTGCTGACTTGACTATGACTTGCCCCAAACTGCATGTGATTATCATAAAGTGGGCATGTCTGTAAAGGGGAGACTCGTGGGTACCCATAGAACCCATTTACATTCACATATCTGGAGGTCAGAGGTCAAGGGACCCCTTTGAAAAATGACAAAAAATGTGCATAAGTTTGGAGCGTTATTTAACCTCCTTCCTGACAAGCTAGTATGACATGGTTGGTACCAACCTTTACCTTTGTTTTGTATAAAATAAATAAAATACACAGATTTGTTCCAACACTGACAAAAATCATCGGTTATCTCTTCTCTTTCTTTGCAAAGAGCAGTGTAGAAAACATTCAGGTAGCAGCTTCACAGCCTTTGTCGGTTAAAATGACAAACGTTGTTGGCAGCAGATCAGATCAGCTGTCGCTAATTAACGTTACTCCCGTGAGTAACATTAATGACGGGCCAAAATTAAACCGGTCTGCTCTCTACGAAACTATCTGTACTCAGACCAAAGATTGTTTGTGAGGAAGAGGCATCACTCTGTAACATTGCTGCACAACCACGAGTGTTTCTGTAGTTCCCACAACTCCAACAGAGTGAGACGTCTTCTCTGAACTTATCATCTTAATAGTTTAAGGTGGAGCCATCAAAAAACCAAATATGACTTGAAAGATCTCTGGCATCTTTTTTTTTCCCGTCAGAGAGGAAATAGCAAACCTGAAATAGCATTCATACCATCACAGGACACTAAATTTCTCCACTGACACCCAATACTGAACATAAAACTAACAATTAGATGATAAGCATCAATAAAAACTTCCCGTAATTCCGCGTCCCTGACCACGTGGAGTCAGTCTTTATAAGTGTTTCCCGTAATGACCAGGACATCGTCAAACAATTAAGCAATAAAAGTCGAATTAAAACGACGTCAGATCAGCTGTAGACACAGACTCATGAACAATTTCTTAGTGTCACAACAATAATCAGCAAAGCTCAGTCACATTATGAAGATATAATGGTTTATATTTACTTGCTTTGAAGGAACAACAGAGCAACCTTTTTTTGCATTTTGTGGTGTTGTCATAAAATGGGGAGGCATAAAATTGTAAAAACTAAAAAAAAAGTGTGTCTAGTCTGCTGTGACTCTTTATATGAAGTTGAGGGTTTGACTGGACAGAATTCAGAGAGAGAAACAGACTACATAAAATGACACAGATGACTACGGCTGCAAGTAACAGTTATTTTTAAGGTTGATTCATCTGTTGCATTGTCTAGAAAATAGCCTGCAGCCACGTGACGCTGAAATGACACAGTGGGGCTTTGAATTAAATGCTAACGTCTCGGGATGTCACGGGAATTCGTCAATTCTTGGTACCAAGTCGATGCCAAAATTCTGAAAAACATGACAGCTTGTTTTTCTGCAGTTCTGCGAGTTCCGTAGGTACCAGATATTAGGGCTCGAGACTAACGGTGTCCCGTCGTCCTGGATACGATAGAACATTTCCCTTATAATCCTACATTGTGAACAACAAATCTATGTTGAAATCGACATGAGGAGAGCTAGTTAACGTTAGTGGTTAGCAGCCGGTGGGCAGCACAGTCCTGCATGGCTAAATAACGGAGCTAACAGTTAACATACGGCGGTTCCATTACATTGTTACAGGTTACTTTATGATGCACTCAAGCTCTATTCAGTAAAAATGAGTATTGGGCGAAAGGTAAGTTATAACTTTATCATGATGTGTTTAAATGTAGTCTTTTCAAATGTAGTTTTTGGTGAAAAACTCGAGGCGGATAATCAGGGATAAATGATAAATTCGCAAAAAAAACAGTATGCAAATGATAATAAAGGAGTGTATGTTGAAGTACATGGGATTTATTGTTTTGTTTTTGTTTTTTACCATAGTCAAAATGGGTTTCAATAATTGTGAAATTTCACTAGTATTGGTATCGACTACTACATTTCTGGTATCGTGACATAACATGCTTACAATGGCAATGCTAGCATGCCAAAGTTTAGCAGGTGAAGCAAAGTGAAGAAGATCACGAAAGTTATTACAATTCGTCTTGAAAGGAACATGAATGTCTGAACCCAATTTCATGACAATCCATCCAATCGTTGTCAAGACATTTCACTCAAAACCACAAATGTCAACCTGAAGGTCAGGGGCTCACCAACATTTCTACCAAATTTCATAGCAATCCATTTAACAGATGTTGAGAAACAGTCCTAAACCAAAAGATATTGATTTTATGATGACATAACAACAGAGAAAACCATCAAATCCTCATATTTGAGAAGCTTGGAAATGTGAAACAAAGAAAAAAACAGTAGAACCTGATGACAAGTACTTGGTTTTTTTTTGGCCAATGTAGATATTTGAGTTCTGCACACTCTTTGAAGCAAGAATCTCTCAGATTTGGTTATCAAACACGGAGTTTCTCCTGGGAAAATTGTTTTACAGAGGTCCACAACTTAACAGAGGGCTTTCTTTACATCCCAACATTGCGACACAAACAGCCAGACTCTAAGGAATCTCGTCTTGTGATCAATGTAGATACTATAAGACAGCCTAAACAACTGCAATATTCATTCAATATTTAACTGTTTTGCTCTGAGGGTTCATAAAAGTGTAATAATTTCTGCTGACGCTGGCAGAGGTGGTCTGTATTGGAGACTAGGCGGGCCGCCTCCGCTTAAATTCACTGTGGGAAACCCAGAAAGAGTCGGTTCAAAGACAGACAAATGCCCGAGGCAGCAAATGTTACAGTGTTGAACAATAAAAGTATTATTCTTTAACAGACTGTAAAAGCATTGTAAATAACAGACTCATGATGACGGCATGGTTTTCACATTACATTTACATCAGGCTCATTTCTTCTTTTGAAAACGATGTAAAAAACAGTAAACCGCATCTGTGATGAGCCAATAACCCACAAAACCGTCAGCAGTCTGATACTGGTCCGGCTTTATAAAACAATTTCTGAAGTGTTGAGATTTCACAACAGCACAGTATCATCCATTGATAAGAAAAATAAAAAAACTGAGGCGTCTTTGTGTTTCAGAGGTCCAAAGTACATGTGTAACTGTGATGTCCACACAGGGGCGTATGAATCTCTCTCTGACCTCGACTTCCTTTATGAAACCGAGTTAAGCTAAATGCCCGAAACAATACAACTACTAGACACAGATATAATACAACTTGCTCATTTAAACCTGCAATAACAAATGTTTTGGACACTTGGGGGCAGTGGAAACAAGCTGTGGATACAACAACTGACATATCATCACCTTTTAAGTTGTGCAAATTCGAATCTATGGTCCCGACCACGGCTCTGAAATATCAGTAAGTTAGAATCTACAGCCCCGACCACGGCTCTGAAATATCAGTAAGTTAGAATCTATGGCCCTGACCATGGCTCTGAAATATCAGTAAGTTAGAATCTATGGCCCCGACCATGGCTCTGAAATATCATCAAGTTAGAATCTATGGCCCCGACCACGGCTCTGAAATATCAGTGAGTTAGAATCTATGTCCCCGACCACGGCTCTGAAATATCAGTAAATTAGAATCTATGGCCCCGACCACGGCTCTGAAATATCAGTAAATTAGAATCTATGGTCCCAACAATTGCTCTGAAATATCAGTAAGTTAGAATCTATGGCCCCGACCATGGCTCTGAAATATCAGTAAGTTAGAATCTATGGCCCCGACCACGGCTCTGAAACATCAGTGAGTTAGAATCTATGTCCCCGACCATGGCTCTGAAATATCAGTACGTTAGAATCTATGTCCCCGACCATGGCTCTGAAATATCAGTAAATTAGAATCTATGACCCGACCATGGCTGACCAGTAGTGGTGAATGAAACGAATGATCTGTCACACCTTTAAAAAAATCAACAAATCATCTACTGTTTATAACTGAACTAATTGCCAAAATGAACCTTCAACCGTCGCCGTCACTTAAACGAGTTGTATCAGCGTTACACAACACATCCCACAATGCATCATCAGTCATCTTGGCAGGTACAACCGCCTCGGCGCTGCAGCAGCTGCTGCCAGGTGTCAGGTGTGTGTTGATTTAACCAGCCTTTAGACACCATTTCCGCCCCGCCCACCACCTGGGACGAACAGAGCAGGCAGAGCGAGTGCGCTGACAGCACAGGCAGCCAGTCCCACAGGTAGACACACCTGAGAGAGCCGGCCTAACAGGAGGCCGAACATGGAGGGTTATAACTCACACTACATGCCTTGTTAAGGTGGCAGAAAACACAGTCTACCTACTGATATACCGTCAACAAGTGTAATCCTCGAATACATGTTATTGCTTATCATAGAAATCCAATGTTAAAGCAGGTATTTGGTGCAAAATAGTCTTAAGAAAGCTATGTTAAGTCACAATATAGGTCACTAACGGGCACAGACACACCTAGTACCTCCTGAGGGCAGTCCAATTATAACTCATATAAAAGCAGTTAACGATACGGAGCGATAAATACGGCTAAAATAAGCTCTCAGATACAATGAGTCACTGTGATACTATGACGGGAATATTACAGTAATGCAATCACACACACACACACACACAAGTCCTTTTACAATATAAGTCCTTCTGTAAGGATATTTGTAAGAGATATAAACACCATATGGTCACAATAAACTTGGTTTGGAGTCACATTACAAGTCACTTAATGACAATTTTAGGGACATCTTAAGAGATATAATCATCACAATGTCACTATAAACTCAGTATAGAGTACAAAAGTCACATTATAAGTCTTCGTAAGAATATTGTGGGGACGTTTTAAGAGATTTAAACACCATATGATCACTATAAGCTTGACTTAAGAGCACCAAAGTCGTATTAAGTCACTATAAGAATATTATAGGGACATCTTAAGAGATATAAACATCACAATAATGTCACTATTAACTTAGTTTGGAATAGTAAGTCACATTATATATCACTATATGAATATTATAGTGTCATTTCAAGAGATTTAAACACCATACGATCACTATTAACTCAGTTTGGAGCACTAACGTCACATTATAACTATAGGAATATTACAGAGATATCTTGAGAGATATTAACATCATAATGTCACTATAAACTCAGGTTAAGAGTAGCAAAGTCGCATTATAGGTCATTATAGTGACAGAGTAGCAAAGTCACATTATAAGTCATTATAGTGACATAGAGTAGCAAAGTCACATTTTAAGTCATTATAGGGACATAGATGTCACATTACAAATCATTATAGGGACATAGAAGTAACATTATAAGTCATTATAGTGACATAGAGTAGCAAAGTCGCATTATAAGTCATTATAGTGACATAGAGTAGCAAACTTGCGTTATAAATCAATATAGGGACATATTAAGGGATTTAAACACCATACAATCACTATAAACTCAGGATAGAGGAGCAAAGTCACATTATAAGTCAGTAAAGGGACATAGAATGCACATTATAAGTCATTATAGGGACATAAAGTAGCAAAGTCACATTCTAAGTCATTATAGGGACATAGAGTAGCAAAGTCACATCCTAAGTCATAGTGACAAAAAGTAGCAAAGTCAGATTCTAAGTCATTATAGTGACAAAAAGTAGCAAAGTCACATCCTAAGTCATTATAGTGACATAAAGTAGCAAAGTCAGATTATAAATCATTATAGTGACATAAAGTAGCAAAGTCACATCCTAAATCATTATAGTGACATAAAGTAGCAAAGTCAGATTATAAGTCATTATAGTGACATAAAGTAGCAAAGTCACATTCTAAGTCATTATAGTGACATAAAGTAGCAAAGTCACATTCTACGTCATTATAGTGACAAAAAGTAGCAAAGTCACATCCTAAATCATTATAGTGACATAAAGTAGCAAAGTCAGATTATAAGTCATTATAGTGACATAAAGTAGCAAAGTCACATTCTAAGTCATTATAGTGACATAAAGTAGCAAAGTCACATTCTACGTCATTATAGTGACAAAAAGTAGCAAAGTCACATTCTAAGTCATTATAGTGACAAAAAGTAGCAAAGTCACATTCTGAGTCATTATAGGGACATATTATGGGATTTAAACACCATACAATCACTATAAACTGAGTTTGAAGTACCAAAGTCTCTACAGAAGTCACTATGAAAACATTATAAAGATCTTTTTTAGAGATTTAAACACCATAATGTCACTATATACTCAGTTTAGAGCACTAAAGTCACATTAAAAGTAACTTTAAAGGAGTAGTACAGGGACATCTTAAAAGATATTACACCACAAGTTCACTCCAAAGTCAACATGGAGTATAGCACAGAAAAAAGTCACTTTATATATATATAGTGTCTTGTTATATAAATATATATATAATGAGCTAAAACAATGTTATGGTGACTTTTCTTTAAACCTGAGTGTGGAGACCGAGGACGGTTGAATTAAGAGTATTTCTGGTTATATATATAATAATAAACAGTTGAGAATCTGAGGGAAATGGCCTGTAGTTGCACAATGCCTCCTCCACTTTGGATAAACTGGTTTAGTTTGCTGGTAACGACGACAGAAAGAGACCCAACAACCACCTTTCAGCAGCTTACCTGCATACCAGGAACTTCCATGGTTACTTCTTAGTATGAACGCCCTTTTCCTCCTCCAGGTTTCTCTGTTTTCTTCTTCTTCTTTCAGTCTTGCTTTCTTTTTTATCTCCTCTTCGAGCTCCCAACACAATAATAATAAATAAAAAACCAACCAGGTTGAACTTTGGATGTAGAAGTGAAGAAATGTATCCGATAGAGAGGAAGTGGTTGTGTTGTTTGCAGCAGTAGAAAAAAAGAAATGAAGAAAACTACAAAACACAGTCACACGTCCTGAGAGAGTCTGCAGCAACAAAAAGTGTTGAGCAAACGAGGAGGATGACGAGGAGGTGACTGCCTACTGGAGGGAGGAGCGACAGAGAGAGGACATGTCAGCTTTATACAGCAGGAAGGATGCTGCCTCCATCTGGCTCTATACTGAAACTGCTTATATCTACATACATACATTTACATTTACATTGCCAAAGCAAGTAGGGAATGAAAACAAAAAAATGCATGTACAATAATACAGTAATAATGTGTGACATTGCAACATTGTAATAAAATACATAAATACAAATGAAGAAATTGTGATTTTGTTCTTACATATATCTCTCTTATTTATATTATATTATATTATATTATACTTTTATTTTTATATATTTTGGTAATATATCATTATTATTATTGTTATTATTGTTGTTGTTGTTTAATAATATAATAATAATTATTATTTTATAAATAATAATAAAAATATACAAAATAGAAAATTATTGCAATTAAAAAATATATATATTCATGTATGTATGTGTTCTGCATTTGTATTGGCATGGGAAACATACGTTTAAATTGCCAAAGCAAGTATGAAATAAAAACGGGAAATGTCTATATATGAATAACAATGATATAATACAATTAATTAAAAAAAATATGTTTTAATTATTATTATATTTGTATGTATATTATATTCTTATGTTTAATCGTTATTATTATTATTATTATTATTATTATTATTATTATTATTATTATTATTATTATTATTATTAATATTAATAATAATAAATAAAGTCGAAAAATGTAGACATTGCAGTTAAAAAAATAGAAATACAAGAAGTGAAAACTTTATCTTTCTGTGTCTGCAACTTTTCAAAAAATATATTTAAAGGTATAAATGTTGGTGTTCATATATATATATATATATATATATATGTAAAGTTAGCTTAAGATAATTATGATTATTATTTTAAATAATTATTATTTTTTATTTTGTATAATTTATTCATTTATTATTATTATAGTATTATTTGTAATAATTCTTATATTTTTAATAATAATAACAAATAAAAAAAAATGTACATTGCAGTTAAAAAAATTGAATGCAAAGAAGTTAGAACTATGATCAACTTTATATATATATATATATATTTAAATGTAAGCTCTACTAGAAAACAGAAATGTGTGAACAGAGCTGTGTAGCATTGTAATAAAATATAATATATATAAATATAAATAAGCATGTTTGACTTAAAAATGGCCAAAATGAAACAAGTGAACTGGCCCTTTAAGAAGTCATTATTATTTATTATTTCCTACGGTCATGGAAGGCAGCATCAGGTTTCGGTGTGACGTCACCAGGAAGTGTGTGTGTGACGCAGGAGGGGGGCGGAGCCCGACAGAAGATGGCGTCGGTCCGCTGTAGGCGAGACCCCTGCGGCGTTATCTGCCTGGTTCTAACGTATTTCAGCGTGTTTTACGCGGACTACGTGGTCATTCAGTATGTCCTCATCCCAGCCTACACGGACAGGTCGGTGCTTTGTGTTCTTAATGTCGTTTAAAGCCTTTAAAAGAGCCCAACATGGCGTCTGCTTCTCTCTGCCTCTCTGGGCTCCATTCATTCTGACAGCAGCTCTGACAGCAGCTCTGACAGCCTCCTCCAGCTGCCTCCTTTCTCTGCTTCCTCTGCTCTATACACACTAAACCAGTTCTGTATCACTCTAACACATGTTTATCTATATTCAGGAGGCTGTTTGTGAAGGTTTTGTATCGACATTACACCTGCTTTCCTTTTGTTTACTAGCTGAGGTGTGAAACAGCTACAGGAGGTTCCTGTTGTTTATCACTCACAGCTTCACTTACTTTAGATTTAATTCATCTTTTACTGCTTTCATTTCTACTTTTTACTGCTCTACATTTGTCTGACAGATTTTAGTTACTTTAAGGATTAAGATTTTACAATAATACACATTATGAGATAATAAAATACATTGTTAAGTGGTTATACCAATAATAATAATAATAATAATAATAATAACCAATAATAATAATAATAATAATAATAACCAATAATAATAATAACCAATAATAATAATAATAATAATAATAATAACCAATAATAATAATAATAATAACCAATAATAATAATAATAATAATAATAATAATAACCAATAATAATAATAATAATAATAACCAATAATAATAATAATAATAACCAATAATAATAATAACCAATAATAATAATAATTATAATAATAATAATAATAACCAATAATAATAACCAATAATAATAATAATAATAATAATAACCAATAATAATAATAATAATAATAACCAATAATAATAATAATAATAATAATAATAACCAATAATAATAATAATAATAATAACCAATAATAATAATAACCAATAATAATAATAATAATAATAATAACCAATAATAATAATAATAATAACCAATAATAATAATAATAATAATAATAATAATAACCAATAATAATAATAATAATAATAACCAATAATAATAATAATAATAACCAATAATAATAATAACCAATAATAATAATAATTATAATAATAATAATAATAACCAATAATAATAACCAATAATAATAATAATAATAATAATAACCAATAATAATAATAATAATAATAACCAATAATAATAATAATAATAATAATAATAACCAATAATAATAATAATAATAACCAATAATAATAATAATAATAATAACCAATAATAATAATAATTTCATACAGGGAATGTAGTTTGCTTTACAATAAAGTAAAAAAAAAAAAGAATAAATAAGAGATTTTTTTTTTCTTTTGTTTACTAGCTGAGGTGTGAAACAGCTACAGGAGGTTCCTGTTGTTTATCACTCACAGCTTCACTTACTTTAGATTTAATTCATGTTCATTTCTACTTTTTACTGCTCTACATTTGTCTGACAGCTTTTAGTTACTTTAAATGTTAAGATTTTACAATAATACACATTATGAGATAATAAAATACATTGTTAAGTGGTTATACCAATAATAATAAAAATTAATAATAATAATAATTTCATACAGGGAATGTAGTTTGCTTTACTTAAAGTAAAAAAAAAAGAGAATAAATAAGAGATTTTTTTTCCTTTTGTTTACTAGCTGAGGTGTGAAACAGTTTCTGTTGTTTATCACTCAAACATTCACAAATACAGCTTTACTTACTTTATATTTAATTCATGTTTTACTGCTTTCACTTCTACTAATTATCAGTGGTAGAGTGTAACTACGTACATTTACTTAAGTACACAGTATTTCCATTTTCTGCTACTTTATACTACTATCTCAGAAGTAAATATTGTACTTTTTACTGCTCTACATTTGTCTGACAGCTTTAGTTACTTTAAAGATTACAATAATACACATTATAAGATAATAAAATATAATACATTAAGTGGTTAAACCAATAATAATAATTCATTTATATAGCACCTTTCATACAGGGAGTGTAGTTTGCTTCACAATAAAGTAAAAAAAAACAAGAGAATAAATAAAAATAGTCAAACTAAAACAAGAGAGAAACATTTGTTATTATTTGTTGCATCAAGAAGTACGTATAGTGAAATGTTCTTGCATCAAACTCCCAGGAAGAAAAACTCAAAATACCAGATAAAACATACCAAAATGAGCAAAATATACAAAATATTAAAAATATACAAGATAGTAAACATGGTAAAAAAGTGAGTTGAACAGTGCAGAATAAGTGGCAACAGTATATAATATAATATTAATATTGCAGCAGGTATAGTATAATATATACATGGTGAATGTCCTTTGGTATATTGTCCTTAAAGAGTTTGTTTCATTGTTCAAGCATCTGATAGCTTGTAAATTAAATTAAGTGCAAATACTTCATGACAAAAAAAAGAAAAAACAAATTAATAATGCAAAAAAAGAGGCAGGAAATAGCTAGAACAGTTATGGAAATAGAATATGTAAAATATATAAATAAAACAATCGAAAGACAGTTAGTTGAAAGTTTTTTTTTATGAAGACGAAATAAAATAAATATATTAAAATAATACATCCACGGAGCTTTTAGAAAGGTGCAGAATAAAAGTATGGCTTTTACTAAAAAAAGAAAAAAGAATTGTTATGATTGTGAATTAATCATTTAAAAAATAGTGACGGATCCAAAATTAATGTTTTGGTTATCTGTGTGGAAGATATCTGACGTTTGGTTCCCACTTCTAACAAGACTTCTGAGCCAATAGTAAAACGACGTTGGAAAATAAAAAATTATATTTTCTGTATTTATATGCGTGTATATATACATATATATATATATACATATATATATGTATATATATATAATTATTAAAATGACAAAAAAATGCATTTCCAATTTGAGGATTTGCTGTTTTTTTTGTTGAAAACTGAATGTTTGTTGGACAAAACAACATATTTGAAGATTCATGTTCTGCTTCTTCCTGGCATCTTATATGTCAAATGATAAATCTATAAATTAATTGTCAGGTTAAACGACTAGTTGCAGCCTGACACGTAACAGAAGGATAAATAAAACAATGACTGATGCTTTTTCTAGGTAATAAACAGTCTGTTTTTGTTTTCTAACTCTCTGGCAGTGTGTGGTGTACTCTACACGGATCAGTGTTCAACCTGATTCTGCTGCTGCTGCTGGCCTGCCACTCCAAAGCCGTCTTCTCAGACCCGGGTCAGTATCTATGAGAGAGATCCATAAGTCGAGAGGGGAATAGTACGGTGGTCCCGATAGCTCAACGTGTTTAAGAACTTAAGAAAAGTTGCAGTGCGTTTAGGTGTCAGGGCAACTGTAGGAAATGGGAGAAACGCTCGGGGGAAAAGCACCAAAAGATGACGATTGATTTGTGTGTTGTTGTCCAGGTATGGTGCCTCTTCCTGAGACAGCCATTGACTTCTCAGACCTTCGCTCCCAGTCGTCCCGGATGAATGAGCGGGTGAGTTTAGTCCATCGTTTTACTGCTGAGTCAAGTATAATATACTTTGACAGCCCTAGATATTATAATTGTCCAAATCCCTGGTGAGTTTGTTTGTTTGTTTGTTTGTTTATTTATTTATTTATTTATTTATTTATTTATTTATTTATTTATTCGTTTATTTATTCGTTTATTTATGTATTTAATAGGCCTACATTTTCCATCAGTTTGGCGAGTTAAACATCTCAGCTTCTTGCCAGGAGGCTTAATGTCATGCGCTGTAAAGGTTAATAATAGAGAGCTCCTCTCAGACTATCAGTGTGTTATTAACTACTATATATTTATCTCACAGTGACTCCGTAATTACATCTTAGTACTTCTGTCTGCTGTTGGGCTTGTTATTATGTGCTTATATGAGCTTTAATGACAGATTTCTGTAGAGTGTTGCAGCGATGGGCATGACGTGTGTCTGTAGCTCCACCAACAACACGACTGTTGTTTTTTCTTTAACTTCTGTGGGTTCAAACGAACTGGGACCAAAACTTCCTCAGTTCTGGGTTTGATAATGTTGGCAGACAGGTGTTGGAAAATTGCAACGACAAGGTATAATTTTAAAAATGTTTGTGCCAGTGTTGTGCTGAAAGAATCAGCAGATGAACAGAAAATGAATCGACAACAATTCTGATAACCGATTACTCGTTTAAGGCATTTAACTCGAACAAAAAATGCCAAACGTTTGCTCGTTCCAGCTTCTCAAAATGTGAGGATTTGCTGCAAAATCAGCAATATGAAGACGTCAACTTTTTTCACTATTTTATTGACATTGTGTGGATTCAAACCAATGGTTCCTTATGGAGGACTGAACCTGCCAAAATAAAAAATAAATGAATAAATAATTAAATAAATAAATAAGTGACTCAATAAATAAATAAATAAATATATCATTAAATGTAGCAAAATTAATATTAAAAATAAATGTAGCCATTAATTAATTGATCATTTGTGACATAAATGGATATTTCTATTTTAATTTGCTTTTTTATTTATTTATCTTTCTATTAATTCCCTTATTTATTTACTCTTGTATTTAAATATCCTTTTATTTATTTGTGTATTTATTTTTATTAATTTTTAAATTCATTTATATATATTTGCAAGTATGTTTTATCTATTTTTTTTATTTTATACTTATTTTTATGTATGTTCTCCATGTCATGTATGTTTGTATTTATGTATTTAAATACATACATTTACAAATAAATATGAAACAAATAGAAATAAAGTAAAAAATAAATGAATACATTAAAAATGTCTTTCTATTTCTTTATTTATTTTATTATTATTATTTATGTTTTTACTTACTTTTTTATTCTAAATTTATTTTTTATATTTATTTTTTATTTTTTTATTTTTTTAATTATTAATATTATAATTTTTTCTCCTCCCTTGTTTTTGAATAATATGCTTTTTAATTTACAGTTGCTGTTATCATATGTACATAATACTTTATTTGTTCGTGTTAGGTTGTTGTAACAATAAAAAGTATGACTCATGGAGTTAAAGGGGAAGCAGGATTATTTGTGGTTGAGTCTCCGTCAGATTGCACTATGTATTTTTACCGTCTGTCCTGCTGCTTCCAGGGCTGTGAAGGCTGGACGGTGTGCAGTCGCTGTGAAACCTACAGACCTCCCAGAGCGCATCACTGCCGCGTCTGTCAGAGGTGTATACGCCGCATGGACCATCACTGTCCCTGGTGAGGAAACAGTTTCTTATTTTCCTCCTCTTCAACTTCCTCTTCTTCTTTCCTAATTTGTGTGTTTCTGTGTTTTAGGATCAACAACTGTGTCGGAGAGCTGAACCAGAAGTATTTCATCCAGTTTCTCTTCTACACCGGTGAGTACATACAGGATGTAACAGTACCCAAACACTGACTCACAGCATTGGGAACATTTCAACCCTACTGGGTAGTATCTCCATGCCTCAAGGAATTATGTTTTCAGGTTGTCTGTCCCTCCGTTCGTCCAATTATCTCAGGAATTTCTTCAAATTTGCCAGAAACGTCCACCTGGACTCAAGGATGAACTGATTAGGTTTACGTAGTCAAATGTCACTGTGACCTCACATACAGTCACTGTGCTCATGTACTCGTACTCGCAAAACGGCTCCGATACAACGGCACCGATACCACACTGAAGCTAATGCTGCCGATGTTGTAACTGTGTCCACCTTCGTGTGCAGGCATGGCCAGTCTGTACTCCATGGGGCTGGTGGTGTCGGCGTGGGTGTGGCGGATACGGAGCGAGAGGGAAGGCGACGCAGAGAAAGAAGCAGAGGAGACGCCCAGCAAGCACCTCATAGTGTGAGTTGTTATTGTGGTGTTTCATGTAAAACAGTCTGTGAGTATTAAAGTATTGATTCTGATCGGTCAGCTTGTTCTTTCTATTACTCTTTCTCTCTCGTAGCGCTCACTACATCATCCTCCTGGTGGAGTCGGTGTTGTTTGGCGTGTTTGTCATGGTCATCTTCTACGATCAGGTAAACACACAAATGCAACCAAGCACATGTACTCGAGTACTCTACTCGAAAGTAGACGAGGCATGTTGAGGAAAAGCAGGTGATCCGTGAAAGTAAATGACAACACTTGATTAAAAAAGAACTGCTGGAATAATCAACACTAATTATCTTATTATATAGAAACAATTTGGATTAAAAAAAATGGTTTTCTGAAGTGTAATGTCGTACTTTCTTCCCTCCAGTTGGTCTCCATAATCACAGACGAGACTCCCATCGAGCAGATGAAGAACAGGCTGATGATCAAGGACAGAGCCTCTTCATCTTCCTCCTCTTCCTCCTCCAACTCCTCTCAGTTGCCTCACCATCCTCCACACACCCGCAAGCCCAAGCTCGCTCTGCTGCGGGAGGTTTTTGGAAGAGGTGGGTATTTGACATTTTGATTTTAAATTTTTTTTAGTATTGATTTTTTGATTTTTGATTTTTTTGTTTTGTTTTGTTTTTAATTTAAATTTTTTTAATTTTATAATTTTCTTTTTTTTAAGTTTACATTATTTTTTTTTTTTTATTTTTTTTTAAATATACCTCTAACGACTATTTTCATTGATGTCTTTAAAGAATTAATGAATAATTTCAGCGCTGAAATAGCAAGCTGTTTTACCTGTTTTATACCTGTTTCTGTAGCAAGCATCGATACGAACCCACGAAATCAGTTTTTATTAATTTTGGTGCAAATTTGTCAGACGAAAATCCACGCTCTGCTTTTAATCTCTAATCTAAACTAATTTCTCTCCAGGTTCGGTCTTTTGCTGGCTTCTTCCTCTCCACTCCAGCCCTCCGTCGGTCGGCGGCATCACCTACTCCGCCCTGCCCGACTACGACGTCTGACCTTCGACCTGCGAGCGGCGGACAGAGGGCGAGGAAAGGTTTTTGTGTGTGTGTGTGTGTGTGTGTGTGAGAGAAAGAGTGAATTTTCTGCCTAACTAAGATGTCTTATCTTTATCTTTGGACCTGAGAGCTGAAGAGGAAAGAGGCTGAGACCGGGATGAATGAAGAGAGAGAGAGAGTGTATTAGATGAATGAACGAGTGTATGAAGTGTGAGTGACTTTATCCCCCAGGACCTAAAAGAGTTCAGCCTCAGACACCCAGACTCATGAATTTCCTTCCTGTCATATGAGGGAAGAGCTCCGACGGTCCCGATCCGTAGTTTAACTACCAGCGTTCTATGATTGTTTAATGGAAGAGTTGTGAACACTGGGGTTTGACTGATGTGGGGTTATAAACCCTGATATGCATTTTATTTTTACACCAAAAAGCTGCTGATATTGGATGTATATTGGACAAATTTCATGCCCGCAAATTGCAAACATTCAGGGCCAGATTTAATAAGAAAATGGGGCCAAACGTAGAGATCCTTCAGAACATTTTGCGGTTGAAGTCCACCTGAAAAAACTATTATTAAAAGACAGATTTAGCGTTGCACTCCTTTAACATTGTCGGACTCCAGCCAAAAATTACGTTTTATGGGAACGTAATTTGGTAGGAGACAAGGCTGCGGACTCACGATGGACAGTTTTTCAAAAATATGGATCAGAATTAATCGGAGATCTTTCTTGGCCCCTGCTCCAACCTTCCACCAAGTTTTACAGTAATCGGGTCAGTAGTTTTTCCATAATCCTGCTGACAAACAGACAAACAAACCAAGCTGAAAACATGACCTCCTTGGCGGAGTTAATACGGAGAAAGGCACACCTTGCTAACACTTGCTAAAATGCAGCAGAATGCGCCAAAAGCCTTGTTAAACCTGGCCCTCTGTGTTTCCTACCAACATTTAGGCCATCATGAAACACCAAAACTGCCCAATTAAAACTCCAAAGATGCTAATAATGGTGCACATTGTGCAAAAATATGTATGCATAGATGTGAGAAAGGGGATTTCTAAGACGAGTTTGATCAGTATCAACCCAAATACCAGTCGAACACCAGTCTTTTTATGATGCTGACTTCTGGCCAGTATTTATGCTATACTCGTCAGTTCCTCTGACTTTAACGAGCCTCAGCCTCTCGAACAAAAAGCTACCAAAGGAGGTCAGGTAGGTCAACTTCCTGTTCCTTCAAAGTGTTTTTACACCTTCAACTCCTGAATGGAAAATTATTTATGGAAGAATCAAATTCTTTTACCCAGGTAATGTCCAAGCCAAGCTTTAAATAGTTACTAGGGATGCACTGATATGGATTTTTTACCAATATCTGATTTGATCTCATCCGTATTAGTTGAATATGTTCTTATGGCTCGTAGTGAAATCACAGACACAAAACTGGTTGAGCTTTAATTTTAAAAAAAAGTACGTGGACACCTGAACATTACACCCATAAGTGAAAGTTGGACATCTCATTCCAAAACCAGTCCCCAGTCTTGGGGACGTGTCTGCAGGGAATGGATGCTTCCATTCATACAAGTGCATTAGTGAGGTCCAACACTGATGTTGGGCGATCAGGTCTGGCTCGACCAAATTCATCCCAAAGGTGTTGGTTTCACCAAACTGGGAAAACAGTGGAACAAAAGGGCCCAAATGAGGAAGCCTTAGACCAAACGTCCACATACTTTTTGGCCACATATTCTATTAATGCATCTCTAATGGGTTATTTTTGGTCACTGAGTTTGGTTAACGTCCAACACCAAAAGACACATCCCAAAGGGGCATTCGTTTGGTTTTCCCCAAACTGTTGACACAAAATTTGAGGCCCACTGTTGTCTAAATAGCGTTGTATCCTCCCTTTATTGGAAAGCACCGAACTGGTATAATAATAGAAAAGAAATAAGATGTGTTCATGTGATGCCTCGGGGTTCGTAAGTAAGCAAACAGGAAATGGAGAATGTCCACAAAGAGATTTCCTTTTTTTTGAGTTTGTGTTTTGTTTTTTTTCCTCATTCCTGTTTTAATTTTGAAGTACAAAGAAGTTTGACGTGCTAACTAACTAAACTGTGTTACATTTACAGATTTACACACACTCAGAGTACACTTCTCAGTATTCTGCTAAATCTCAGTGAAGGGACGATGATTCTTAACTTATTTATTGTTTCTTAACTATTCCGTGGAGTTAACTCTACCAATAACTGTGGATTTTTATGTGACGGGTGAAGTTGCCTTTGCTGCTGTTGAAGGAGCAATAATGAAGTGTGTAGTGGTGCGTTTCCATCCACCTGTTTTGATGCACATTTTCAATTTGCGCATTAAAAAACCCTGAGTGGAAATGCAAAGTTTTTACTGAGGCTGTCAATCAATTAAAATATTTAATTGCACATTAATCACACATTTGTATCTGTTCAAAATGTACCTTAAAGGGTATGTAACAGTATGGTGCTGTTGATTGCTGCTAGACTGCCCCGTTGCCTCCCAGTGAAAATGCTGTTTGAAAGGCTAAACGCCAACAAATATGGACTGAAGCAGAGCAGAGTGTTTCATTGGATGGAGTGTGAATTTTGGAAATGATTACGTCGATCTTTTTTCAATAAATGTTGACTTTTGAACTGAAGACTTGAGACAATTACAGTCAGAGACGCTGAGCGCTGCGCCGCGCTGCTTACAAACGCTCCAAACTCACACTAGATTTTGCCGAGAAAAATAATGGCATGACCATTTTCAAAGGGGGTCACTTGACCTCTGACTTCAAGAGGTCTTGAGTACTAAATACTTGACAAATCTCCCTTAAAAGGTACATTTTGAACAGATAAAATATGTTCGATTAATTTGCGATTAATCATGATTAACTATGGACGATCCTGTGATTAATCGCGATTAAATATTTGAATCGATTGACAGCCCTAGAAACAATCAATTGACCCTAGCTTTACACATACGTCGGTCTTTAGAAATTGTCTTCTTTGGCAGTAAAATAAGTTGCAAAGATGGGACATGCATCCTTTAAAAGGTGGGGGTGCCACAAGAGAATATTTATCTGTTGAGTTGCCCTCAATAAAATTTCGTTAAAAGAACCAATATTTGGGAATGGCAACAGCTAGTTTTTAGTTTTTTTCAGTATTTGTATTGTTACGTCTTCACTCTACTTCATGTGATCATGAAACACTCACACTGAGGAGCTTTTTCATGGTTGACATCTGGTTGAAAAACCTTCAGACGCAAAGGCAACTTCACCCCTCTGCGTGTTTTTATGTATGTATATATATATATGGTAATTTTGTGTTTGACCTGAGCTGAACATTATGACTTCAGTGGATTTAATGAACTCTGTATTTTAACAAAGTATTCACAAATGGTCCTCAGATGTTACAAATACAACCAGTTGGGAGATGGTTTCACCTGTTTCCTCTGAAAAGCCCTTTTTCCTTGAATTATGTGACTTAAATCACACGGAGTGATCTGCCTTTTTTATTGTACTTTCACACGTTTCAAGAAACTTAAGTTACTGATAATAACACTCTATTTTAAAATGTTTCTTAACAAAGTAAGTGAGAACCTTGGAGAGATGTTAGCAGTGGTAATGAGAGGCGTGCAGTGTTGTCAAAGAGTTTGTAATGCTGCATTCACACTGTGAGCAACGAATTATTCATAACACAAAGAGAACAACGATTGCAGCATAAAATCTGAGTGACAGTGCATATTATAAATTCTGAATATTACGTTACTCGACTGTGATGTTAAATATTACCAAGAAAAGACAGCATGTAACCTATAAACTCCTTGATCAAACCGGTATCACGCCAAAGCCTGTAATAGACCCGCCTGTCCACCACACAATAGCGTGTCAGTGTCCTGTTTTGCCTCGCCGAGGCGTGAATATTACAAGCATGTATGAAGGTGCAGTAGCAGCAGGGGGCAACAAAACCACTTAGTTCGGTTTAGGAAAAACTTTATAAAAAATTAGTACGTGAACTAAGTACAATACGTCTGGAAACAACATCATAAAAATACAGAAAATAGGTCACAAACATCACTAAAAACATGTGATAAATGTTGTATATATAGCTTACAAAACAAATATCTATCAACAAAACCACTTAGGTTTAGGAAAAACGTCATGGTTGGCCTTAAAATAAGTACGTAGACTAAGTAAAATACATACAGAAACAACGTAACATAAGGGCAGAATACACAACACAAATATCACTAAAAAACACACGTCGCTAAAAAACGTGATAAATGGCACTAACGTAGAAACAAATCAACAAAACCACTCGCTTAGGTTTAAGCAACAAAACCACTAAGTTAGGTTTAGGAAAAACGTCATGGTTGGCCTTAAAATAGCTGTGTAAACTGAGTAAAATACATACGGAAACAACGTAACATAAGTGCGGAAAACACATCACAAACGTCACTACTGTAACTTACAAAACCGGTCTCCTGGTTAAAAGTCCTGTGTTTGTTGGACCCGCCGACCATAAGCAGTCTCTCTCACTTTTTATTCTACTTCACTAGCTCTGAGCATAGCATATTTACACGGATGTGTTTACATTGCAGTCAGTACAGACTACATGGCGTACAAATGACACGCCAAGAGCAAGAACGGCGTTCTTAGGGCATGCTTTTGCCCTGCGCACTATCGTGTCATTCATACGCCTTTACGTGCGACCGGGCTGCCCTGATACCTATAGCTCGAGCTCGGCGATAGCTATTCAGAGTTTACCATCACACCACCCAATGGATGCTACCACTTTTCCAGCTTCCTGTTATCTTTCAAACAAGAGCACTAGAGAACTGGGAGGCTTTGATTGGTTCTTCTCATCCATTAGCATATTTTATCGTCTGTTTATGGGTGATTTTGTTAATAATTTAGCTTATGGTGTGAATGCATGTTTTCAAACCCCATGATGGCGACGAAGCAACCGTCCCTCCGAGCTAAAAGATGCCTTATTTCTGTTGGTTTTTATAATGTTTGACTGCAGGGAGGGTGACCGTTTCTCATAACCACTGGTATCCGCTCTCCAAACACTTCTTGACAGGCAGGTTTCACTTACAGTACATCCTCGCCCAGGTTTGGTTTTTGCTAGCTGTACATAGGAACGTTCATATTTTATATCGACGATGTGCAATTCTCATGAAGGGAAAGTTACTGCATTTTTTTGTGTGTGTGTTTTCTATCGCGATCTGGGTAAAACAAAACAAAGGGTTTGAAATGTTTTTTGTGAATATTCATGACGAGGTTTTGACTTGTCTCGACTTGAATTTGGTCAAATTTTGCAGTCCTACGTCGCTCTCAAATCAAGCGTACCTCACTTAAAAACATTTTAAACTGTGAGTGTTTTTTTGTCCAGGTGTGTGTTAACTATCAGGGTACTGGCTTGCTTGTTTGACTTTTCGTTTGTTTTTTTTGTATCAGTGTTGCTCAACAGGGTGCGCTTGTTTCGGTTCATCCACATTGGTGCCTCCTTGGGTTCCACCAACTGTCAGCTGAAACAAAACAAGCGTGCCCCATTTTGCTGTTTTACTTGACAGCGGGAAGGAATGTGTGTACAAACAAAGAGGGTCTGAAATTAACACTTCGCCACCAGCCAAACTTTTAACATTCAGTTCTGCTAGCCTGTTTGGCAATTCAAAAACCTGCAACTTCATTGACTTTTATGGGGAAAACAAAAGAAAGTGCATCAATGTGACCGCCTCAAGCTACAGTGGATTGCAATAGAGTGCTCCAGGGATGACGTATTTTTGTAGGCCAACCAGGAAGCTAGCATCATGCCAAAAGTAAGCTCTGTGGCGAACAAACGTTTATGGTACTTTTACGTTTTGAGCAAGATAATCTCCACATATGAATACCACTTTATGATTTTTGAAGCGTGATTGCAATGCCAGTAGTAAAAAGCTAACATTAGGCTGCAAATGAACTATATCACGGTCGCATGAACGCAAGTATGATGAACGGCGTGATGATGTTTTGTAGTCTCATTTAGCCGCTTGTTAGCAACCGCCTTTTTTAAGACACATAAAGGCTTCAAAATTCACAAGTGGGTATTTATTGGTGTATTTTACATCGTAGAACAAAACGTTAAAATCTCTTCAGCTTGTGTTAACCACAGACCTTATTTCAGACTTCTAACTAAAAACCCATTAAAAAAACCCATTGACTTCTAGATCGCCCAATTCGACTGTTATCAGCTCGTTAAATAGGCGGTTTAGGCAAAAACAACTACAACTTCTTTAGGTTTAGGCAAAACAAACTACAACTTCTTTAGGTTTAGGCAAAAAAACTACAACTTCTTTAGGTTTAGGCAAAAAAAACGACAACTTCTTTAGGTTTAGGCAAAACAAATACAACTTCTTTAGGTTTAGGCAAAAAAAAATACAACTTCTTTAGGTTTAGGCAAAAAAAAAAACACCAGTTAAGTTTAGGGAAAATCATTGTGTTTTGGTTCAAAATAACTAACACAAAGACACCTACACATTGTTGGTTTCACACAGGATGCAATACTACAACACCTGACTTCGGCTTCTGCTCCTTTCATAATTACTACACTAGAGGTCGCTGTCGTCTTCTTTTAAAAACTTCTTTCGGTGATCTACTATGTGAATATATGATAAAGTGGGTGTGGTAGGCCCCTATTGACCCACATCTATGGGGCTTATAGGACTGATGACGGCTATTTCATAGCCTGACAACAGTCTTATCGGCTGTCCAGACGAGGGAACAGGAAGTGCTAAAATGCTAACTCATTTCCGGGTTTAAGGACTCATTCCTGCAGCACTCTATTGTCTCAAAGCCGTTTTATCATAAATAAATCCAACAAATATCAACCAAAGAAGTAACATACCACTATTCCAATATGGTTTTAAATATTAAACCATTAAAAGGTAATTTAGACCGGCGTTAGTCTTCATATTTTTGCACACTTTAGCTCCTGAGGAGTTTCTTCAGCTGCTAAAACTCTGGATTTGTTGGCTGGTTGGCTCAAAAAAAAAGGTTAGTTTCACACCATGCAAACAAAACCAACAAAGAGTTTAATATCATGTGGCGTCATGATGAACAAGTTTACAACCGACTGATGTTTTATTTATTGTTACTATCTTGAAACCGTGACCTGTGTATTTATTCCTAATGACATGCTGCTCTGGCTCGTTCAACTGGAAGTAAAACGGATGTCTTTCAAACTTCACCGCCTCCGTTTCAGCTTTTTTTCAACATGTTTGTTTTGTTCAAATAAATTCTCAAATTCTTAAGATTAATTATGTTTTACAATAATACAGACGAGTCCACAGCGTACATAAAATGTGAAGACAACAGCTAGTCAGATAAAAATAATTATTTTATTAATTTATAAATGGTAAATTGATAGTTAATTAAACTTAGTTAATAGTTATTTTACTGTTAACAAACAATGAAATAATAAGTAATAATGTTTAGTAATTATTAGTAATGCTATAATTCCTGTTATTTTATCAGTAGTTTATATAATATGAAATAATGAGATTATAAATTAGATGATAACAATTCAGATTACATTCGTAAAGTATTTTTTTAACAGTTTATTGTTGTACACATAACATTTTATATAATTTATTATGTATTTTTTAATGTATCAATAATTATAATACAAAAATATGATATACTGTATATTATTCTGAAATGGGCCATTCTGCATAATGAGTGCTTTTATTGTTGGTACTTTAAGTAAATTTTGATGCTCATGCTTTTGTACTTTTACTTAAGTAACATTTTACTTGTAACAGAGTATTTTTACACTTAAATAAATAAACAAATGAATAAATAAGTAAATATAAAATAAATAAAAATGTCTATGAAATAAACCCTGAAATAAATAACTGAGGTAATAAATATATAAATACATGTAAATATAAATACACATTTATTTATTTCATTATGAAATAAAAGTACCCTGAAATAAATAAAGGTGTATTTGTATTTACATTTATTTATATATTTATTGCCTCATTTATTTATATCAGGATTTATTTCATAGCCATATTTATTTATTTATTTATTTATTTATGCATTTATTAATTTTTTAATAGCACTCCATACTTCCACCACTGAATGTGAATAATCAAAGAGTTTACACTCACTACTACTGCTGTAAATCTGAAAACTTGTGACTTCTGTTTATTTGTCCAGATCAGGGTTTTTTTCATTTTTATTTATTATTGTTGTAAGTCTATGGTACGACAGAGTATTAGGGCCAGATTGAGGAAAAAAAAAAAATCTGAGATTTCGAGAATAAAGTGATAATATTACAAGAAAAAGTTGTAATATTATGGGAATAAAGTCATAATATTATAAAGTAGTAATTTTTGTTGTTTTTTTCTCGGAAAGTTATGACTTTATTCTGAAAACAAAAATTGTCCCCCTCAGTCAGGAGTCAGTAAATAATCCCGTTGAACCAGTAGGGGGCGCTGTGGGCTGTAACTCCCAGTCACACCAGTCACACCAGTCACACTCTCCTCACGAAGGTCAGGACGGAGGATGGGGGAATCCCTCGTCTCACCAGTTCATCTTTAAGCTGGAGGAGGAAACACACAGTGGTTTGATGCTGCTGCACATGGGTACTGATTTTAATATTATTATTATTCAGTAGCTTTTATTTTCCATCCGATGTTAAGCAGTATTCTATGTAATCTTATTTTAATCTGATTTTTATAAAGTGTGTATTATTTTCCCTCTTATTTTTCCTTGTTTTTCTGTTCATTCTGTCTATTTTTCTTTTATTTTAAAGCACTTTGTGTTGCATTTCTTGTATGAAATGTGCAATACAAATATATTATTATTATTATTTCAGAGGTAAATATTGTACCTTTTAACTTTAGTTACTTTGCAAATTCCGATTAATAAAATATAATTGAATAAATTATGATATATTATTATAAATTGAGATAAAACTTCCAAATGGATAAATTCACAAACTACCCAGCAGTATATGAAGTCATTAAAATTAGCTCCACCTTTACCAGCTGCAACATTAATGTGATGAACACATTAATGCGTTGATAATTATAATACAATAATATAATGTATATTATTCTGAAATGGGTCGAGTACTTTTACTTAAGTAAACTTTGAAAGCAGGGCTTGTAACAGAGTATTCCTACACTGTATTGCTACTCTTACTTAATTAAAAGATCTGAGTACTTCCTCCACCACTTCTTGTGAAAATCAGACATTACCTGTAATAACTGGAAGTACTACATAGTCAAAGTATCTCTGCGTGGTCATGTGACGCTCTGACACGACGTCTGGTTGGATAAGAAGCAGACTTACCTGTTGAATGACAGCAGTCCTGAGGTCGTCATCAGACAGCGCAGACAAAGAGGTGATCCTCACTCTCAGACCGACGACGACTAGAAACACAGTGACTCAACATTACAATACAGGCCAGAAGAAAACTGTTAAAGGACTGTTTTTTTTGCACAATTACATACAAAGTCAATGCAAAGAGGCAAATTTGCGCCGTGACACGAATGGTGCGAACGCCGTGAATGACACAACGCGATATTTGTGTCATTCGCATATTCGCGGGATTGAAATATTTCAACTACAGTGAGAAATTTGCGTGACGCTGTGTCACGAAAGCCTTAAACGTTGAGATTCTCCTCTTGTCGTCGCAGACGTCCTGACGTTGTTAAATCAGGAACGGAGAAAAAAAAATATTGTGGTCGCCCAGAGCTACGATAGTACATCATATCTGTACAGAGACCGGACCAAACTCTGTGTATGAACCACATACTGTCTACGGTAGAAACAACAACGTCGCTGCCGTATTAATGCCTAGATGACGTTATGTTGAGTGTTGATGGAGCAGCTGCATAGCCTGGCACTGATTCCATCCAAACTCCGTTCAGAAAACGAGCATTTTAAACGTTGTTTGCTTGTCGTCTTGGTAACAGACCTGACAACGCAAGAATTCAGGCCTTTTGCCAATCAAAGCCATGATGTCGTTATTTCGGCAGTCTTTTGATCCGTTTATTGCAATTAAATCAAAGCACAATCTGTTTATTTTGGGTTCATATCGCAGTAGCGACGTGTGGCTTGCTAGATATAGTCAGTGCAATGGCACTGTATGTGAATACAGCTCGCCGCCGGGTGATGTTATGAACCCAGACACAAAGGCGTTTTGGTTTTCTGATATATCTGGGACTTCCACAACATGTACGAAGCAGCAGCAATGGTTATTTCCTCCATGGTCGATGGAGGAAATGGTGGAAAGAAAAGTTGTTGGTATCTATAGGGACAAGCTCCTCCTCCTCTCCGGCGCGTCTTGCGCGAATGAACTCAAATGATACAGGCGGTCCAACTCTTCGCTTCGTTCTTGGTCTGAACACGGCATTACAAAATCTGTATTGTTTGGGGATTATAAAGTCAGTTTTCTTTGGTTTGAATGAGAATGTGTAAGTTGTATAAACATTTGCTGTTGTGATGTAGCTGTAAAGGAAATAATGGAATAATGGTGGTCGTACAATGATCGGATTCAGGCTTCGTTGGAGTTGTTGGACTAGTGGTTGGACCTGTGGTTGGAGTTAATGGGGCTGCAGTTGTAATCGATGGTGGTTCTGCGAACAAAAGTCAAAATAAAATACCTTTAATCAGAGGTTAAAGGAGTATTCAGATCTACTTCAAGGACCCGTAATGTAAAAAAAAGTGAGATTTACATAACAATAGATCATGAACAGAAAAGAGCTGCTCACCGTTTCCAACGCTCACAATGAGACATCGCAGCTCCGAGTGATACTTATATGAACTGAGGGAAAAAATTAAGAGCTTGATTACAAAATGGGACATCCATTTTTGAAGAAAAAAGTACAAAATATACTTCTGATTTCAACCTCGCAAGAACTTTTTTGTGTTTGTTCAACATTTTTACTAAGTACTTTCACAATATTTCCATATAACTGACTAACTTGTGAACAGCTTGGACAACGAAGCAGACTGGGTGGCTTTCTCCATCTTCGTCCTCAGACGGTGTCCATCTCAGGGTGAATCGTCCGGATCCTGATGTCGTCTTGATCATGTTGTACGGCCCGCTGAACAGCAGCTCAGAGATCCTTTAAGAATCAGATGATTGTCAAGTCAAATAAAACCAGTAAAAATGAGTCTCTAGACCAAACTAGACCAATAAAAATAAAACTCTGACTCAGCTTTAATAAAATAATAATAATAATAATAATAATAATAATAAGAATAAAATGTATTTGTATAGCACCTTTCATACAAGAAATGGAGCTCAAAGTGCTTAACAATCAATGCATAACATGCTTCACATGAAATTGAACATAAAAACATATTAAAAACATTAAGATGGAAAATAAAACCAGGAAAAAAGACGCTTATTTACTGTGGTGATGCACATATTCAGGAGGCACATCCTGATTGGCCAGCTACATTTATGCAGATCTCAGAGGGCAAGCGCACCCACTGATTGGAGGAGAATATTACCATAGAGTCCAGTAGAGGGCTCCGCGTGTGCTTATAGAACTAAGGTTAGGATATCGGAACCTTAGTTTTGATTCACTCTCACTGCTCTTACAGTGTCGTTTCTCTGCTGCAAGGTCCAGGCGTAGCATACCATTAGCTAACTATATTATTTTATGTAAGATAGAGGCTACATTAAGCATTCTGGACTAGCACATCCATGACATTTGAGTCAGTCACGGCAGAGTTTCGATAAAGACTCTTCCACAAGAGTAGATTGAACAAGACATCTGCGTTAATACCTAAGGTTTGTTTTATGTTTGACTTACAAGGAGACGTTTGCCTCGGCACTGATGCTGATTTCCAGGGACTGATAGACGGGGTTGTACAGCTGAGCTCTGTTGGCTGGGGTTGGAGGCAGGAACTTGGGCAGATAGAGTCCCTCTGTGCACGATGGCACCACAGGATCCACTGGAACAATAGAGAGAATGGTTAACAGCCAACTTCAGTAGCATGCACCCAAAAACCGATGGCGTCCACACGCCTAAGATCAACTCCGCTAAAGGGATTCAAACTTGTCTGTCAAAATGTGAAATCTGACCTCTTAATACAAACTGGACAGGTAGTTTGCTGAGTGGGCTGTTAGTCGTTATCACCTGGACCCCGCCAGTTTGAGTCAAGGTGATAGTCTGCCTGGGAAAGTCCTCCATCACCAGCTGTACAGCGTACGGACCTTCGTTCTTGCTCCTCATGGAGCTGAACGATAGCGAACAAGACTGCAAAAGAATAATAAAGACAAGGCCAAAATTTTCTTTGTTGTAATGAAATGCAAGTCAGTAGCTACTTGTGAAAAAACCTTTCTCGAAACAGAAAACCCAGCCAGTTCTCATTCTCATGCTGTCAAATACCGACGCTTTGTCATGACCGCCGGCGTTCGCTACGGACGCACAAGGCACCCGTTAGCGCCGGTGTGAAACGCACCGGGCGTTCCATTAACTACAATGTTAACCCAACCGCGTCAACAATAAACGCCCTGAGATAGAGCAAAAGAGTCACACTGGGCAACTGATAGCTTTAAGTATTATAATCAACCAACACAAGGCTTTCATCCAGGACCAGACCACTGTTCATGTCCTGTGTGTTCCGTTGTGTTAAGTTTCACTTTCACATTAAAATTAGCTGTTCGTTGGTGTCTTGTGTTCACAACGTTCAGTTTCAGTAGTAGATTTAAGCCGAACCATGACGTTCTTTCCTACAACTAACTATAGTGGTTTTGATGCCAAAAATAAAGGGACACCGAGGGGCGTGACAAAGCAGCGGTATGTGACGGGTTGGGATGAGAACGTGTTTGATTGACAGGTCGCTACCACGGCGTTGTCCAGTCTGGGAGTTGTCCGTGTTTTAGTCTTAGGACTTTAACCCTTTCACAGTGTGTTTTCAGGAAAGTTAATTGAAATATTTTAGTCATTATCAGTGTACGGTTGTACTTAGCTCCACCCTCTCATGTCATTTCTGGTTCCAAAAACCAAGATGGGGACGGACAAAATGCAAATCTTGAGGCTTCAAAACTGTAGTCCAAAAACCAATGGGTGACGTCACACTTCTTATATACAGTCAATGATGGGGACATGATAGTGTAAACTAAATTTCATGACTATCAATCCAATAGTTGTTGGGACATTTAAGTCAACAACAACAACTCTGCTATTAAAATGCAGGCTACTCACTGATGAGAGGTGGAGAACAGAGGGCGGTGTGCAGGGGTTACACTCTGACAGTGTTGGGTTTCCATATCTGCATCTGACCTCGTCTCCGTCAGGGTCAAACGCCAACAGGTTGAAATCTCTCCGACAGTTTGAAGGAACTCTGACAGAGAGAAACAGAAATATCTAGCAGTTGTTTCATGCTGTCTCAAAGTCGACTCAGGCTTCCTATGGAGGAACAACATGGTATTCATGCCATCAATGTTTCAGTGGCAGTGTATAACAATCAGTTCCTCAAATCTTTTTCTGGAAACACCTCAACAAAAAACACTGTCTTTACTTGCCAGAAACAGGTACGGTACCTGGAAAGTCCGTCCAGAAACGGTAATCCAAAAACAACAGGCAAAGGCAGAGTCTAAATTCACAGAAGAAAGGTCTAAATCACACTACGAATACTCAAGGAAACCTGTATTTGACTTTACAGACAGGCAACTAACGGAGACTCCAGGAAGTTACTGTGACAAAAAAAGAACCTATTGTCCCTGTTGCTCTTTGGTATTTGTATAACTTAAACAAACAAGATATAGCACGTTAATTATTGAGCTTTAGAGGTGCTAGTAGATGGATTTTGTTACCGTTGGACAGAGCCAGAGCAGTTTCCCTGTTTCCAGTCTCTATGCTAAGCTAAGCTAACTGACTGTTGGCTGTAGCTTTGTATTTAACAGACCAGACACGTCTTCATGATAGAGTAACCAATCGCCTATAGAACAGCAAGATCTTCATCTTTCCATGATACATTTCATCAACAACATATAAACCTGTGTCTGTGCCAAATGTGTTGCTTTTATCGCAAAATGCACAATTGTTATAAAAATTTCAGCTGAGCTGCCCCACTATTGACCCCTAGTTCAGTTCAGAAAAGAATTAAAAACAAACATCCAAATGGACAAAAAAGGGAGAAAGTTGATTTTGGCTTGTTATATACGAGAAAGTAGCTTGTATATAGGGAATGGTGCAGGGACAAAATGTTAAATGCCCCACCAATGCAAACACCCAGATAACAGCATAGTCTTACCTCACAGCTGGCAGGATGGTGGTCTGGGGTGATCTGTTGGCTCGGCCGGTGTCCGACCGGTTCCTCAGCTCCACCAGAGTCACAGCTCTCCAATTTATGATGCCATTTACGATGTTATTTATCCAGTTACCACGGTCCAACCTTCAGTGGGAGTTCATGCGAAAGTCGGTTGTTAATGTTGCACAGAATCTGAGTGTACTCAAGTACTGTAGGTGTTACTGTGGCATTTCCAATGTATTCCAATGGAACAAAATAAGTGCCAGTACTCCCCTTATTCACATGTTGGCGTGTGTGTCTTTTTAGCTTTCCTGTGTTATTTGTAGCCTATAGTATCGCTCTTTAATATATTATAGGATGCCTATATTGGTTCTTTCACAAAATATTTAGACAATGATATTTTTGATAAATAATCATCAGTAATGTGGATATATAATGACCAAGTGGGTAAAAGCAAATAATAGAACAGCAACTGTAGCGTTTAAAACCAAATTGAAAACCAGTTGAATGAAATACCCAGTGGGTGGATTACTGAAACAAGGTATCTGAAAAGTACATTTTTGCAGTACATGATTTATTTACCAAAGCTCAAATGGAGCGTTGCTGGGAACCTGTCGAGTCATGATTCCCTCTCTCTGACACCACTCTCCGCTGCTCTCCTTGTCGACCTCATTCAGCACTAAAGAACTCGGATTCCCACAATTCCCACTCAAGCACCTCCATGTGTCACCATCAGTGCATCTGTGAAAGTTCAGCTTATAGCGGATGACCACCTGCAGAGATAAAACGACTCAAACATAAACATCCACAATACAGAAGAAGGTAGTTATTCAGACATTTACTTCACTTAGTATTTATTGACCAGTGGTAGAAAGTAACTAAGTACATTTACTCAAGTACTCTATGTAACCCAGGTTAAAAACGCAAATACAATCTAAATATTAATATAACTAAATTTAGCCAATCCCGAACAATCCAGAGAGAAATATTGTACTTTTTACTCAACTAAATTTATTTGATAACTTTAGTTACTTTGCATATTCAGATTATTAATCCAAAATATTAATAATAATAAATGATCATATATAAATTAAACTACCTTGCAGTATATAAAGTCATTAAAATTAGCTCCACCTTTACCAGCTGCAACATTAAAGTGATGAACACATTAATGCATCAATAATTAGAATATAAAATATATTATAGTGAAATGGGCCATTCTGCATAATGAGTACTTTTACGTTTGGTACTTTAAGTATATTTTGATGCTAATGCAAGACTTTTTCTTGTTACAGAGTATTTCTACACTATGGTATTACTACTTTTACTAGTACTTCTTCCACCAATGGTATTCGCTGATATGAAGTAAGACTTAAACTTAATCTTTATGTCAGAAAGTAAATTATGTTTATGAATATGTTTAAAATAGCATACAAACCATTAAAGGGCACACATGGTCAAAGTTAAACTGTTATTTAATTTCTTAAATTTTATAGTTTTTGATAGTTGTGTTTTTTCCCGTAAAGCACTTTGTAAAGTTGTTAAGTTAAGTGCTATATAAATAAAGTGTATTGTTGTTATTGTAAAAGCTAAAGAAACTGTACTTCTAGATGTACATACCGTGACGGATCCATCGGTGTTGGTCTGTTTCGGGTAATAGGTCATCACTGTCCCTAAGAAATGAGTCGCCTGGGAGCCGCACGCCAGCAGCATCAGCAGCAGCAACAGAGACATAGTGGACGTTAACAGACAGTAAATTAATACAAACACTAACACAGAGAGACTGTTTCTCTCTATATATACTGTATACTCTTTATCTGTCTGCGTCCCACATCTAATAGAAGGATCTATTTTAGGTTGGACGATGAACCAGGAAGTTACCTGCTATGAGGAACTTTCTCCTGGTTATAAGATAAGATAAAGATCAACCACTACTGTTTATTAACTTAGTACTGACAACATATTTTGTGTTTTCACTCATTTCTTTTTTCTTTTTTTTTGATTTATAAAAAAAAAAAGGTATATGGTTGAAAGTAGATTCTGAGTATTTATTCTAAATGACAAAGTGTAGAAAATAGATGAATAAATACAACTTAGGAACACATACAAACATGGTACAACCTGTCAACAGGAAAAAAACAAAAGAGAAACATATCCTTTAGGCCTGTCATTCCCACAGACCGGGTCGCAGGAGATTTTTTTTTAGGGTCGCCAAATAAATTCTGCAGAATTTTTTTCCATCGTCTTTTTTTGTCTGGACCGCAGAGGGCCAGCCCTACAAACGCAAAAGTCTGTCACTGAGTGATGAAGTTACAGGATTGGTCGGCCGACCAATTGACCGTTGCTCTTTCAAAATGAAAAGGCGGAGAACAGTTTTGTGTTTACGTTTTCTGGGGAGCTTGTCAGCGGTTCAATAATATCATTACATAGTGCTGTTGTTGTGCATGTGCTTTTGTTTATGTTAGTTTACATTACGTTGTGCTTCGTATTGTATTACCGTGCATTCACACCAAGCGCAAAGGAAATTTTCGCCTCGCTTTCCTCCAGAAATAACCAATCTGGGTTCATAACGTCAACCGGCGGCGAATTGTATTTACATACTGTATCTGTATCTAGCAAGCCACACGTCACTACTGCGGTATGAACCCAAAATAAACAGACTGTGCTGTGATCTAATTGCAATAAATGGATCAAAATGATGCTGAAATAACGACATACTGATGTTGATTTGTAGAAAGACAGAATTCATGCTTTGTCAGGTGTGTCCACAACACAACAAGCAAACAACTTTTAAAATGCTTGTTTTCTGAACAGAGTTCAGATCGATCAATACCGGGCTATGCTAACATTTTAAAAATGTATAATAAACTGACTAGTAAATGTTACCATTTACTATTACTGAATGTAATTTGCTTCATTATAAGTTGTCTTTCAATCAAACATTAAGATATAACTGTTCACAAAACATTATAGACATGACCACTGACTATTTGTGTAACAATTTAGCCACCAATTCACATACTGACCATATACGGTCCAGCGATATACTCGGTTTTGACCGAGTCTTGTTTTGTTTTTTTACATTTATATCTGCAGTACACTTTTGAGCGCGTTTTTGAAACAAGCCATTAGGATTTCTGTCCATTTGTGATGTCACAAATATACAATATTTAGACCATTACATGGTTTTAAACGTAAACATTCTAAATGTGTCCCAGTTTATTTCCTGTTGCAGTGTATGTAAATAACATCAGCTGACAGGAAGTAAACATGGACCCAAATTGTTGCCTAGCAACGCAATTCTGTATGTTTTCATCAGACACATAATTTTTTCAGATCCAAAACTCAGACAGCAGCTAAATGTCACTGCACCAAAACCCTCATTGAAGAAAGCCTCAGAGCTCCATTATCAGACGTGACATCACCACTTTAGACGCCATCATCCCGGCTCTTGTATGGAAAACCATAACTGACTCAAGCAGACGGACCAGTTCTTTGCAAAGTGCTTAAGTAAAGCTTCTGATGTCAACGACTGAGGCTGAACTGCTATAATGAGACACCAGATGGTTTTGACTCAGTCGTGACGTACACTGTATAGATGTTTGATGCGTCACTCTTTTGGCAATGGCTCCCCCTGCCTGTTCTCAACGGCTGTGAAACCTTTAATGAGCTAGATTTATTGGTACCATATGAAACTAGAAAAACCTAATGAATCCATTGGTACCAACCATGTCATACTAGGTTGTTGGGTTAAATAATTTTGCAGTTGGCTTTATCATAAATACACAAAAAAAAAATACAGCACAAAGTACAACAAATGAAAGGCAGCAAAAACATTTTAAAACACACTGCAACAGTAACCTGCTTTTACATTCATACGGTCAAGTATGTTCGCATGAAAACATTGGCGTAGAGATGGATGTGTTTTTTTCCACAATTAAAATTAATCTTAGGAGATTTCATCTTTATGAGAACAGTGAAGGTAAAGCAGCTGACCGTGCCATTGTAAATTTAACGGGCAACATGCAAACAAAATGTCCCTACAATAATGTTCATGTTGAATCAACGACCGGTCACTGTGGTTGTAGATCCCAGCCGCATAATACTGGCGAGGCGTACAGCAATGTCTGATGGTAGCCCTCGTCTCACCAGTTCATCTTTAATCTGGAGAAGAAAAACCAACAGCGGTGCTGAGATTTGAAAGTGTGAGATCTGTGATTGTTATATGTATGTATGTCTGAATCATCAGAAGTGTTTATGATACATGCTGTTATTTCTGATAAGATATGAAGAGGCTGACCTGTTGAATGACGATAGTCCTGATTTGGTCCTCAGACAGTGGAGACGAAGAGGAAATCTTCATTCTCAGAGCTACAACAGCTAGAAGCACAGTGACCAAACATTACAGTGAAGGCCAGAGGGTGCTGAAACTGAGTAATACAACACAGAGTCTCTAAGGCGAGGTCTACCATTTTCTGAAAACTTACTTGGGCTTGAGACGTCAGTTACAGGTGTTTGGGAAGTCCTTGATTCTCTGGTGGTTGTAGTTTGTGTGGTTGTTGCATTTGGTGTAGTGATGGTTGTATTTATTGGGGTAGTTATTGAGGGACCTGTTGTTGTACTTTGTGTGATTGTTAAATCTGGTCTAGTTATGGTTGTATTTAGTGGGGTAGTCATTGAGGGACCCATTGTCGTACTTTGTGTGATTGTTGTATTTGGTGTAGTGATGGTTGTATTTATTGGGGTAGTCATTGAGGAACCCATGGTTGTACTTTGTGTGATTGTTGTATTTGGTGTAGTGATGGTTGTATTTATTGGGGTAGTCATTGAGGGACCCGTGGTTGTATTTTGTGTAATTGGTGTATTTGGTGTAGTGATGGTTGTATTTATTGGGGTAGTCATTGAGGGAACCGTGGTTGTATTTTGTGCGATTGTTGTATTTGGTGTAGTGATGATTGTATTGGGTGTAGTGATGGTTGTATTTATTGAGGTAGTTATCGAGGGACCCGTGGTTGTATTTTGTGTGATTGTTGTATTTTGTGTAGTGATGATTGTATTTGGTGTAGTGATGGTTGTATTTATTGGGGTAGTTATTGAGGGACCCATGGTTGTATTTTGTGTAATTGTTGTATTTGGTGTAGTGATGGTTGTATTTATTGGGGTAGTTATTGAGGGACCCGTGGTTGTATTTTGTGTAATTGTTGTATTTGGTGTAGTGATGATTGTATTTGGTGTAGTGATGGTTGTATTTATTGGGGTAGTTATTGAGTGACCCGTGGTTGTATTTTGTGTGATTGTTGTATTTGGTGTAGTGATGGTTGTATTTATTGGGGTAGTGATGGTTGTATTTATTGGGGTAGTTATCGAGGGACCCGTGGTTGTATTTTGTGCGATTGTTGTATTTGGTGTAGTGATGATTGTATTTGGTGTAGTGATGGTTGTATTTATTGGGGTAGTTATCGAGGGACCCGTGGTTGTATTTTGTGCGATTGTTGTATTTGGTGTAGTGATGATTGTATTTGGTGTAGTGATGGTTGTATTTATTGGGGTAGTTATTGAGGGAGCCGTGGTTGTATTTTGTGTAATTGTTGTATTTGGTGTAGTGATGGTTGTATTTATTGGGGTAGTTATTGAGGGACCCGTGGTTGTATTTTGTGTGATTGTTGTATTTGGTGTAGTGATGATTGTATTTGGTGTAGTGATGGTTGTATTTATTGGGGTAGTTATCGAGGGACCCGTGGTTGTATTTTGTGCGATTGTTGTATTTGGTGTAGTGATGATTGTATTTGGTGTAGTGATGGTTGTATTTATTGGGGTAGTCATTGAGGGACCCGTGGTTGTATTTTGTGTAATTGGTGTATTTGGTGTAGTGATGGTTGTATTTATTGGGGTAGTCATTGAGGGAACCGTGGTTGTATTTTGTGCGATTGTTGTATTTGGTGTAGTGATGATTGTATTGGGTATAGTGATGGTTGTATTTATTGGGGTAGTTATCGAGGGACCCGTGGTTGTATTTTGTGTGATTGTGGTATTTTGTGTAGTAATGATTGTATTTGGTGTAGTGATGGTTGTATTTATTGGGGTAGTTATTGAGGGACCCGTGGTTGTATTTTGTGTAATTGTTGTATTTGGTGTAGTGATGGTTGTATTTATTGGGGTAGTGATGGTTGTATTTATTGGGGTAGTTATCGAGGGACCCGTGGTTGTATTTTGTGCGATTGTTGTATTTGGTGTAGTGATGATTGTATTTGGTGTAGTGATGGTTGTATTTATTGGGGTAGTTATCGAGGGACCCGTGGTTGTATTTTGTGCGATTGTTGTATTTGGTGTAGTGATGATTGTATTTGGTGTAGTGATGGTTGTATTTATTGGGGTAGTTATTGAGGGAGCCGTGGTTGTATTTTGTGTAATTGTTGTATTTGGTGTAGTGATGGTTGTATTTATTGGGGTAGTCATTGAGGGAGCCGTGGTTGTATTTTGTGTAATTGTTGTATTTGGTGTACTGATGATTGTATTTGGTGTAGTGAAGGTTGTATTTATTGGGGTAGTTATCGAGGGACCCGTGGTTGTATTTTGTGCGATTATTGTATTTGGTGTAGTGATGGTTGTATTTATTGGGGTAGTTATTGAGGGACCCGTGGTTGTATTTTGTGCGATTGTTGTATTTGGTGTAGTGATGATTGTATTTGGTGTAGTGATGGTTGTATTTATTGGGGTAGTGATGGTTGTATTTATTGGGGTAGTTATCGAGGGACCCGTGGTTGTATTTTGTGCGATTGTTGTATTTGGTGTAGTGATGATTGTATTTGGTGTAGTGAAGGTTGTATTTATTGGGGTAGTTATCGAGGGAACCGTGGTTGTATTTTGTGCGATTGTTGTATTTGGTGTAGTGATGGTTGTATTTATTGGGGTAGTCATTGAGGGACCCGTGGTTGTATTTTGTGAAATTGTTGTATTTTGTGTAATTGTTGTATTTGGTGTAGTGATGATTGTATTTGGTGGAGTGATGGTTGTATTTATTGAGGTAGTTATCGAGGGACCCGTGGTTGTATTTTGTGCGATTGTTGTATTTGGTGTAGTGATGATTGTATTTGTTGTAGTGATGGTTGTATTTGGTGTAGTGATGGTTGTATTTATTGGGGTAGTTATCGAGGGACCCGTGGTTGTATTTTGTGCGATTGTTGTATTTGGTGTAGTGATGATTGTATTTGGTGTAGTGATGGTTGTATTTATTGGGGTAGTTATCGAGGGACCCGTGGTTGTATTTTGTGCGATTGTTGTATTTGGTGTAGTGATGATTGTATTTGGTGTAGTGATGGTTGTATTTATTGGGGTAGTTATTGAGGGAGCCGTGGTTGTATTTTGTGTAATTGTTGTATTTGGTGTAGTGATGGTTGTATTTATTGGGGTAGTCATTGAGGGAGCCGTGGTTGTATTTTGTGTAATTGTTGTATTTGGTGTACTGATGATTGTATTTGGTGTAGTGAAGGTTGTATTTATTGGGGTAGTTATCGAGGGACCCATGGTTGTATTTTGTGCGATTGTTGTATTTGGTGTAGTGATGATTGTATTTGTTGTAGTGATGGTTGTATTTGGTGTAGTGATGGTTGTATTTATTGGGGTAGTTATCGAGGGACCCGTGGTTGTATTTTGTGCGATTGTTGTATTTGGTGTAGTGATGGTTGTATTTATTGGGGTAGTCATTGAGGGACCCGTGGTTGTATTTTGTGAAATTGTTGTATTTTGTGTAATTGTTGTATTTGGTGTAGTGATGATTGTATTTGGTGGAGTGATGGTTGTATTTATTGAGGTAGTTATCGAGGGACCTGTGGTTGTATTTTGTGCGATTGTTGTATTTGGTGTAGTGATGATTGTATTTGTTGTAGTGATGGTTGTATTTGGTGTAGTGATGGTTGTATTTATTGGGGTAGTTATCGAGGGACCCGTGGTTGTATTTTGTGCGATTGTTGTATTTGGTGTAGTGATGATTGTATTTGGTGTAGTGATGGTTGTATTTATTGGGGTAGTTATCGAGGGACCCGTGGTTGTATTTTGTGCGATTGTTGTATTTGGTGTAGTGATGATTGTATTTGGTGTAGTGATGGTTGTATTTATTGGGGTAGTTATTGAGGGAGCCGTGGTTGTATTTTGTGTAATTGTTGTATTTGGTGTAGTGATGGTTGTATTTATTGGGGTAGTCATTGAGGGAGCCGTGGTTGTATTTTGTGTAATTGTTGTATTTGGTGTACTGATGATTGTATTTGGTGTAGTGAAGGTTGTATTTATTGGGGTAGTTATCGAGGGACCCATGGTTGTATTTTGTGCGATTGTTGTATTTGGTGTAGTGATGGTTGTATTTATTGGGGTAGTTATTGAGGGACCCGTGGTTGTATTTTGTGCGATTGTTGTATTTGGTGTAGTGATGGTTGTATTTATTGGGGTAGTTATCGAGGGACCCGTGGTTGTATTTTGTGCGATTGTTGTATTTGGTGTAGTGATGATTGTATTTGGTGTAGTGATGGTTGTATTTATTGGGGTAGTTATCGAGGGACCCGTGGTTGTATTTTGTGCGATTGTTGTATTTGGTGTAGTGATGATTGTATTTGGTGTAGTGATGGTTGTATTTATTGGGGTAGTTATCGAGGGACCCGTGGTTGTATTTTGTGCGATTGTTGTATTTGGTGTAGTGATGGTTGTATTTATTGGGGTAGTCATTGAGGGACCCGTGGTTGTATTTTGTGAAATTGTTGTATTTTGTGTAATTGTTGTATTTGGTGTAGTGATGATTGTATTTGGTGGAGTGATGGTTGTATTTATTGGGGTAGTTATCGAGGGACCCGTGGTTGTATTTTGTGCGATTGTTGTATTTGGTGTAGTGATGATTGTATTTGGTGTAGTGATGGTTGTATTTATTGGGGTAGTTATCGAGGGACCCGTGGTTGTATTTTGTGCGATTGTTGTATTTGGTGTAGTGATGATTGTATTTATTGGGGTAGTTATCGAGGGACCCGCGGTTGTATTTTGTGCGATTGTTGTATTTGGTGTAGTGATGGTTGTATTTAGTGGGGTAGTCATTGTCGGAATGGTTGTGGTTTCTGGTGGTTCTGTAAACAGAAGTGAATATATAACATACGTTACAAGTGAATTTATCAATTCAGGAATTCAACAATCGAACATTTAACATTAAAAGAAAACAAAGGCTGGTTTCACTCACCAATTCCAACACTCACAATGACACATCGGAGCTCAGAGTGATACTTGACTGAACTGTGGAGATAAATCAATATAATGGTTTATTTATTTCATAAAGTATTATACTTTTTTTTTTTTTCTTTCTTGCTCAAGCTCTCCTCCATTCTAAAGTAATAATTTGAAAGCGAATGAGTGTATTTTCCTAAAAGGTCCATTATCCGAGACAACACAGAAGTTGTCACAAGGACTTTGTATTCTCTTTGTTGGTTTGCCTGGACTGTCTCCAGCCTCCTTCTCACTCTCCAGACCTGCCATCCTCCAACCATCCACCAGATGACCTCAGACTCTCTTTGCTAGTCCTGCTCCCTTGCCATCTCCTCCCACCTACACACCTGTACTTATACATATATATATATATATATATATATATATATATATATGTATATAAGTATATATATTTATTATTTTTTACTCCCATCAGCAGCTATAACCCCATGATTTATTATATCTTATGCATTTATTTATACAGTACATTTAAACTAATATTTGCATTTATTTATGCTATTCTTGCATTTTTTACTCACTTAATAATGGATCCTATTTTTCAGCATTATTATTTGTATTTTTTTATTTATTTGTATTTATTATTTGAGGAAAACGTAACTCAATTTCCCCCCTAGGGATCAATAAAGGATTTCTGTTTCTGATATTTATTTTATTTCCTCGCCGAAGAGAGGGAAGTTCATCCCAAAGTGACCGATGTATTTATACCCTACACCTTAAAGAAGGGTGCTTCATTGAGCTGTGAGTGTGATTACAAAAATTAAAGAAAGTAAAAATTGAAGCCAATGATGTAATTCTCTTTTAGGACATTTAGGACACCATTTCTTTCCAAAACTCCTTTCTTCCATTATATTTATACTGACAATATAATATCTTGATGTATGCATTAATGACTAAAACACCTTTGCCATAAGAAACTCAGTTGACAGTTTATAATTTCAGGTATTTCTATGGTTTGTCCATATATGTTTATGTTCATGGGAGAAGTGACTGACTTGATAAGTGCCTGGACGACAAAACAGATGGGGTGGCTTTCTCCATCTTCGTTTTCAGACGGCGTCCATGTCAGGTTGAACCGTCCGTCTCCTGATGTCGCCTCGTTTACGTTGTGCGGCCCGCTGAACAACAGCTCAGAGATCCTTAAACAAACAGAAGAGGAAAAGGCTTGGCAAGATAAATAACCATTACCGAAAACCACCACACCCCCCAATTAAGCAAAACTGTTTTCCCTGAAAGCATGATCGAAACCTTCTCAGCTTTCTTGCAATTAAGTTTCTATCATGGTAATTGGTGTTTTTTTTCATTAGTCACACAGTTCTAATTGAGCTTGTTAAACGACTACTGAAACAACGCGGTGCAGCACGGTTGGTTGGTTCTTTCACTTGTTGCACTCATGTCAAACCTGTCTTGTGCATCAGTGTTTACTCAGATCAGATTCCTTGTGGTTTGGGGAGTGAAAACCATTGACTAATGCCCTGAACTGGATACGTATTTTCTTATGTAACCAGAGAACCTTCTGCGTCATTAACATTCTTTTAAATCAGTTTTAATGTTCGACTTACGTGGAAATGGATGCCTCGGCGCTGATGCTGATTTGCAGGGACTGACCGACGGGGGTGTACAGCCGAGCTCTGTTGGCCGGGGTTGGAGGCAGGAACTTGGGCAGATAGAGTCCCTCTGTGCACGATGGCACCACAGGATCCACTGGAACAATAGAGAAAAGGATAGCAATCAACTTTTCATCCAGACTAGAATATCGCAGCAACTGTTTAAATTGACATAAAATGCTGTGGGGACATTCATGGTGCCCTGAGGATGAATCCTAATGTCTTTGGTGACCCCAAGACTTTTCCTCTAGTGCCACCAGCAGGTCAAGAGTTTCACTTAATCTGTGAAATATCTTTACATCTACTATATCGTTTGGAACAAACCTGCGAGCTTTTTATACCCCAGCGACAACGTAGTCCGGGGTATATATAGAGCTCGCCATGTCCGTCCGTCCATTCGCGTGTCACACTTTGGTTTCCAGAGCAGAACTCGAAAAACTATTTAATTTAGGAACTTCAAATTTGGTATAATGGTTGACAGTGTGGTCTAAGATAAGATAAGATATTCCTTTATTAGTTCCACAGTGGGGAAATTTGCCAGTTGTGCCTTTTGGGGGTTAGAAGTCCAGGGTGCCCAAAACTTTTTAAATTTTGGCCAAAATCTGTGATTTTTTCAACCTCAATTTCGTTTCCGGAGCAGAACTCAAAAACTATTTAACTTAGGAACTTCAAATTTGGTTTGATGGTTGACAGTGTGGTCTAGTTGTGCCTTTTGGGGGGTTAGAAGTCCAGGGTGCCCAGCTAAGGTAAGCTGATAACAAGCTAGATTGTGCTCAATATACTAATTCCATTAGTTCCAAAAGGGCAAAACCTTTGGCCCTACTTTAGTAGGGGTAAAGCGGTGAGCGGGGGTGTGTGAGCAATGCTCACTTTTGCCTTGTCTTTGATAGAAGTATTCTCTTGGCTTGCCGAAGCACAAATGTGAAGACATTTTCAAAATCGGTTGAACCGTTGTGAGCTGAAAAGTGAGTTTTTCTTATCATACTATATCTAGTATTTATTGCTCTGAGCGAAGCATATTTACATGGATGCACTTTTGCCTTGTGCATTATCGTGACATTCACACGCATTTGCAACTGGGCTGTATCGTATCAAAAAAATTCAAATAGTATCCACCACTAGCAAGCAGAGGAAGGGTATAATCGGCCATTATTGAAAGATGATGATGATTGCTAAATAACTTTGATGTTATACACTATAAATTCACTCACTAAAGATCAACTACTGAGATTATTTCTAACTTCAGCACAGCTAAATAAATCCTGGCTACCAAACAAGAAACCTTACCCCTTACGGCAAACTGGACAGGTATTTTGCTGATAGGGACGCCGCTTATGGTCGTCTGCACCCCGTTGGTTTGAGTCAGGGTGATGATCTGCCTGGCAAAGTCCTCCATCACCAGCTGTACGACGTACGCACCTTCATCGCTGCTACTGGTTGGGCTGAATGACAGAGTACAGGACTGCAAGAGGACAAAACAAGAGTCATGAGGACAAAATAACCAAAGTATTTTCTGTCAGGTAATGAGATGGAAGACATGTACATTTAAATTGGAATAAGATTTAAGCTTTAAACCCCAAAAAATAAAGTAGTACAAATTTGCGGCTGCTTTACTAGAGTATTCCCATTTTATGCAACTTTATACTTCTGCTCCACTACATCTCAGAGGGTTAAGGTTGACATTTGTCCATGACAGTTTTTCCTCCACAAAATTTAGCATAAGTTTAGAGCGTTATTTAGCCTCCTTCCTGACAAGCTAGTATGACATGGTTGGTACCAATGGATTCATTAGGTTTTTTTAGAACTCTACATACATATATTTCTACATATATATATATATATATATATATATATATATAAATATATATATATCTTTAAAAACACCTACAGCAGTAAAATGCAACATACACATTAATGCAGCAGTAATATTAATCCAGAAACATCAGATATGATAGCAAAACACTGTTTACTGCACAATGAATACTTTTACTTGCCATATTTAAGTAAATTTGCGTCTGAGGCTACTCACTGATGAGAGGCTGAGAACAGCAGGCGGTGTGCAGGGGTTACACTCCATCGCTGTTGTGTTTCCATTTCTGCATCTGACCTCGTCTCCGTCAGGGTCAAACGCCAACAGGTTGAAATCTCTCCGACAGTTTGAAGGAACTCTGAGAGAGAGAAACATTGTGCAAACCCCCCCTGCATCAACTTCCCTGTAAAGCATTAGCCATGGACCATGGATGTATAAAGAGAGCCGGATACAGCGTTGGAGGCGGGGCCCCGTTCATTCCTATGAAAGTTGCTCAGTGGCGCATGATACCAAAATGGCTCGAGTCTTGTGACACATAAAACGGTTTAAATACATAAGGTGTAAAGATAGAAGCATGAACGGTAAGGAGGCTTACCTCAGAGCTGGCAGGATGGTGGTCTGGGGTGATGCGTTGGCTCGGCCCGTGTCCGACCGGTTCCTCAGCTCCACCAGAGTCACAGCTCTCCAACTTCTGATGCCATTTCTAACGTTATTTATCCAGCTATCACCGTCCACCCCTGCCAACCTTCAGAAGTTCATGAGACAGTCAGTTTTTACTGTGCTGCACGCACAACCTGAATGTTGCATGTGTGTACAGGTCACTCCTAATATAAAGTGTGTTAATAAATCATTGCTTTGCATGAAGCCACCAGAGCAGCAGTTTGACAGTTTTAAAAAACATCTTTGACCTGTATTATTTGGATGCAACAACCTAAGTATTCATTTAAACTAGGGATGCACCGATACCACTTTTTTTCAGACTGAGTACAAGTACAAGTACTTACATTTGGGTACTCGCCGATACTGACTACCGATATGTTTACTTCTCTGTGCCAAAAGGTATGGTATCGATGCCGTTGTATCGGAGCCGTTTTGCGAGTTCGAGTACATGAGCACAGTATCGGACCCGATACCCGATACCCGATACCCGATACCCGATACCCGATACTGGTATCGGTGCATCCCTAATTTAAACAGAGCGTTTCAGACAGAGGGCGAAAAGAAACAGCCAGTATGAGGAAAATAAAGCATGTTCAAGTTGAAACCTAAAATTCATATATGCACCTGAAATGAGCATAATAGAGAGGTGCAGGGATGACGTATTTTTGTAGGCCATTGACTTCCAGACGAGGGAACCGGAAGTGCTAAAATGCTACCTAATTTTTTAGGGCTCATTCCTGCACCACTCTATATGTCCTCTTTAAAACAAAAACAGAAAACAATGATATGAAGTCATTAGGAACAAATTGATTGACAAAGTCAGGTAACACTTCATTTAACATGTCCGCAAATTTCATGGTAATTAGGTGATAATTAGCAAGAAATTTCTTTGGAATTACTGCCAAATTACCCCAATATTTACCTCAAAATTTATCGAAAATTACTTTGTTTGGCTGTCTTGACTTGGAACTTGACTCTGGACTTTTATTATTATTATCTTATATCTATTATAAACCTTATTTAATAATTATATTCCACTATTTCCCAATAAGCAGTAATACAATTTACATTTGCAAAAAGCAGATAAACATCATTCTTAAATTGAATAAGGGCCTCCAAACATTGAAATTCAGTTGAAAATGTTTTTTTTTTTTTCATCAGCTTTATGTTATTTTTTGCACTGTCAGGGTGAACTCACACCATCTCAAACGGAGCGTTGCTGGCAAGCTGCCGAGTCATGATCACCTCTCTCTGACACCACTCTCCACGGCTCTCCTGGTCCACGTTATTCAGTGCTACAGAAGTCTGACTCCCACAATCATTGTTGGGGCAGTCCCACCTGAGGCTCGCAAAGCAAGTGTGGAGGTTCAGCTTATAGCGAAGGACCACCTGTAGTATTACAGTGAAGACCATTAAAGGGGACATACTGTATCATGAAAAACTCACTTTTTCTTTTTCATCAAACTGTGAAATACAACAACCCAGTCAGTTATTTGTGGGCTGCTTTGATCAGAAAACATATGATTCAACGAGCCATTCAGATTTGTCTCCCCTTCCTCTGTCACATGCTATAGACACTGTCGCTTATGCCTGAAACTCCTTCCACATCCTGTAGGGTGCTGATGCTCTGCGGACTGCGGGTTTCTTCCTGCCGCTGAGTTTCATCCGACTGATTTGATTTTCCCATTGACAGAATCTGGTCAATACGGGACCCTTCGTTGGAGATTTTCAAGTATTTCTTCCGTCCTTGATGTATTTTAAGACCATGAGTTGATGTTACTTTAGTCCAGCCACATTCACAAGTCTGAAGAACATATCCAGCTGCTGGTTTCTCAAGAGTATTGCCACTTCCTTGATTCATTGTCGTGTCCCATACCAAGGTTCGTTACCGGGAGGTCAGCCAGTGATTCTTCCTGCGCCCCTGCTCTCGCAGACTCCGGGGGGTTTTTTTCTTTTTGAACTTTTCGTAGCCAGGTGAGGGTGGCTCTTGTGCCCTAGTAAGGGTAGGTACGTCATTGTGGTCATCAGATGGGCACCCTCCTTCATTGACGTTTCGTTGATAGGCCCACAACGTCTCCAGAGGGCTCAACGGTGATACCTGGCATCCCCTGTACACCCCCCTCTGTTCCATGCCATGATGTTGTTGATGTTGTATGCTGCTCCGGAGGTTGGCCTGCTGGTACAAATGGTGTGAAGTGGACCTTTTCCGCCAGCATTTGTGATGGTTCGCCTTTGTTCCAAGATTGATGCCAGCTGTCTGAGAACTTGGTTATGCCGCCAAGTGTAACGCCCTTGGGCGAGACTCGTAGTGCATTTTGATAGAATGTGCCTTAGTGATGATGCAGGCTCTTTACAAAGGGAACAAGAGGGGTCTTCTCCGAACCACTGCTTCAGGTTTTGTGGTGTGGGTAGGAGGTCGTAAGCTCCCTCCATCTCCCATATGTCACGCCAGCTGAGTTTTTCTCTTTCCCAGGCTCTCCCAGTCAGTCCATTGGCCCTGCTTGGTCATCGAGACGGCTTTGGCATGTCGCTCTGCCTCCCCCTGTCTTCTCACCTCCTCTACCACAAGCCATCTCTTCTGCGCTGAGGTTGCCTTGTGCCACTGAGGAGCTTTTGGAATGAGCCCGAGACCGGCTGTCCCATGTTGGACTTGGCCGACCACATCCCTGAAGTGAAGAACAGACTTGGCACTCTGAACGGCTTCAGATGGAGTCCACTTCCTCCCCGTTGCCACCCGGGGGGGGCGCTGTTCGAATGATGGTATCTTCTGATTCAGGTAAGGGTCATGACCAACCTTGCTTTGGTGCATTTGAACTCTTCCACGAGACCTGAAATTGGTAATTCCAGTTTGCCGTTCCCGTACAGCCCGACGGAACTGAATCATCGTGGAATTCCAAGTCACTGTTTCACCTGTGTTTCTCCTGATCATCCTTTCCAACTTGTCCACTTTATTGATGGGGATCTCATACACAGCTGAAGGCCACATGAGTCTTGGGAGTATGTCAAACTGAAAGCACCACATCTTGAGTTTTCCTGCTCGGTGTCCTTGAGCTTCGCACCATACCATCGGCCCAAGCTCTTCACTGGCATTTCTGAAAACAGTGGGGACAGGTCTTCCACCAATATGAAATCTTTGATGTGTGACTTGACCTTTGACAATAGAGATGCTTCTGCACTTGCTGGGCTTGATCTTCATCCTCGCCCATGTGATGTCTTGATGAAGCTTTTCCAGAAGTCTCTTGTTGCAGGGGACAGTTGTTGTCATTGTTGTTATGTCATCCATGTAGGCTTGTATCGGTGGTAACCGCTGACCACACTGTAGCCGTTTTCCTCCCACAACCCATTTCAAAGCTCTGATAATGATCTCCTTTGCCATAGTGAAGGCCAATGGAGAGATGGTGCATCCCGTCATGATGCCTATTTACAGTGGTTGCCACGCTAGTGGTGAAGTCTGAAGTTGTGAGGCAAAATTGCAGATCTTGGAAGAAGCGTTTTACCAGATTTGTTAATGTTGCAGGAAATAATTCAAAGGCAGTCTACAGTAGTGAACGAGGAACTAGTTGCTCCATAGGCGTTGGCCATGTTCAGAAACAAGACATGCCGATCCTTTCCTTCTTTTTTTGCAACCTGAAATTATGCTGCTATGTTCAAGGCATCCCAAGAAACCTGCTATGCCAGCCCTTCTGGGAGAGTTTAAAGAGACAGGTGCTAAAAGGGAGCATTTCAGACAGAGGGTGAATACAGGTATATTCAGACAGAGACAGTTTGAGACAAATAATGTGTTTTTTGAACATTAAAGCATGCAAACATGTTCTAGTAGAAACCCAAAATATAAGTATGAACCTTGAAATGTCCTCTTTAATGACAACATCCAGGAGAGAAACACATGAACTTGGGAAAAGATGCTACTTTGCGGGCCGATATGCAAGAATTGATAAAATCTCCTTTTTTTTTTCTTGAGATACCAGTATTGTTATCAAATGGTCCAATACAGACACAACAATTACCTCACGGAGAGGTATTTTTAAGGGGAAAAACCCTTTATTGTGAAGTATATTTAAACATATATAGAGAATCCCCTTTGTTGCATTGATAGATAGATAGATAGATAGATAGATAGATAGATAGATAGATAGATAGATAGATAGATAGATACTTTATTGATCCCGAAGGAAATTTAGGCATCCAGTAGCTTACACAACAAATCCAAACACCAATACACCTTAAAAAGAGATAAAATCGCATAGAATGAAGTAAAATAAGTCTAAGGACTTAAGATACAGACACATCCCAGAAATACAGTTATCACTTTTTTTAGTTCTTAATGATATTCATTCATTAATGGAAAGTTATTTTACATTTATACTGTCAAATTTCAACAAATGAATGTAGGATTAGAAGGAAAGTGTACATACCTTGATAGATCCAGGGGTGATTTTTGGGTAGTAAGTCATCACTGTGCCATAAAAGTGAGAACCCTGGGCGGTGCTGACCAGCAGCAACAACAACACAGAGAGCACCATGGTGAATGTGTTCAGTCTCTCCACACAAAGATAGAAAAGTAAAACCCACACACTTCCAAAGACTGCCTCTCTTCCACACCCTCTTCCACAATAAGCGAACCGTCTAGCTCTTTGTTCAAACACCAAATGGCACAGCGTTAAAAGTAGTAGTAGTAGTAGGAGTGGAGAAATTAAATTTGATCCAGAAAATCCAGTTTCAGCAGTGATGGAGGAAGTGTTCAGATCTTTTACTTAAGTAAAATACTAATACCACAAGTAAAAGTCCTGCATTGAAAATGTCCCTTCAGTAAAATCTTGAAAATCTAGTTAAAGTATTAAAACTGTGAATGTTCTACTATTATATATTATATAATTAGATTATTTTTACTAATGCATCAATGTAAACACTCTTTAATAGGCTACTCTATCAAAAAATAAGCACAACTACAAGCCAAGTATACTTTTCTGTAGGCATAAGGTAAGGTAGGAAGGTAAGAATACTTAATTATACTTTTCTTAAGTACATTTCGATCAAAAGATTAAGTACAAGTAGGCCTATAAGCCAAGAATACTTAGACTTTTCTGTATACTTGTTAGCATAAACCAAGTGTACTTAGACTTTTCTGTATACTTGTCCATATGAGCAAAGTATACTTTTCTGTATACTTGTCAGTATAAGCCAAGTATACTTAGACTTTTCTGTATACTTATCAGTATAAGCCAAGTATACTTAGATTTTTCTGTATACTTGTCAGTATAAGCCAAGTATACTTAGACTTTTCTGTATACTTGTCAGTATAAGCCAAGTATACTTAGACTTTTTTGTATACTTGTCAGTATAAGCCAAGTATACTTAGACTGTTCTGTCTACTTGTCAGTATAAGCAAAGTATACTTAGACTGTTCTGTCTACTTGTCAGCATAAACCAAGTAAACTTAGACTTTTCTGTATACTTGTTAGTATAAACCAAGTGTACTTAGACTTTTCTGTATACTTGTTAGCATAAACCAAGTGTACTTAGACTTTTCTGTATACTTGTTAGCATAAACCAAGTGTTCTTACACTTTTCTGTATACTTGTCAGTATGAGCCAAGAAATTAATAAAATGTTACCGAAACTGTCCATTACAACATCACAATTTTCTTCTTTCATCTTTGGTGTATCGGGAACAGAATAATGACTATGACTGATTTTCCTAAATAATCTGAGAATAGAAACAAGCAATCATCGCGTACCTGCTTCTCTAACACCTCCAAATTGAGTTGAAGTTATTTCTTTTTTAAAAAAGCATACAAATCATAATGCGTCTCACGTTTTGATTTACCCTAGTTTTTTATTTTTATTTTAGATTAATAATTAATTTTTCTGCAAAAACAAAGCGTAAAAAAAACAGCTTTTATTTAACATTTATCAAGCTGCACCCTGAGGTGATTTGTTCATGATAATAAAGTTAGATACAACCAAAAAATTAATGGTGTCATACATGATGGTTATAGCATCCAAATCATTATTGTAAACACTAACAATAGTAGCAGTAGTAAAGGTTTACACATGTTTAAAAACAAATGGACACTTGAACACAACATAAAATCATGTGATGTCACATCATGCGATTAATTGCGATTAAATATTTGAATCGATTGACAGCCCTAATATAAATATATATATGTAGTTATAGCTTTATGTATGTATATAGTGTGTATGTTTATATTCTAGTGATACTAATATTGATATGTGACAATCCAATGTGACGCAATAAACAAAACTGAGGAAAACAAATATTTTTTGCAATTTTCGTTTGCAAGTTAGTTTGTTTTTGCAGTTCGCTTTATTATAAATAGACAAAACAAAAAAATACAGTGCAAAGTACAACAAATGAAAAGCAGCAAAAAAAAAAAAAAAAACTACAACAGTAACCTGCTTTTACATTCATATGATCAAGTATTTACACATGAAAACATTCTGCTTACAAACTGTAAACATTTTTAAATGTTCAAAATAATGAATATATTTTTTTCAATCAATAAAACCAGTATGATCATATAGCTAATCTGGAATCTGGAATATATTTATGACCTGTGATGTGTGAAGGAAAATATGCTTTTGAAGAGCTGTTTGAACAGTGAAGGTAAAGCAGCTGACCATGCCGTTGTAAATTTGACAGGCAACTGCAAACAAAATATTCCTGCAATAAATGTTCATGTTGAATCAACAGGGGTCGCTGTGGTTGTAGATTCCAGCTGCATACTACTGACGAGGCTTAGAGTAAAGTCTGATGGCAGCCCTCGTCTCACCAGTTCATCTTTAATCTGGAGAAGAAAAAGCAACAGCGGTGCTGAGATATGATAGTGTAAGATCTGTGATTGTTATATGTATGTATGTCTGAATCATTTTATGATACTTGCTTTTATTTCTGATAAGATATGAAGAGGCTGACCTGTTGAATGACGGTAGTCCTGATTTGGTCCTCAGACAGTGGAGACGAAGAGGAAAGCCTCATTCTCAGAGCTACAACAACTGGAAGCACAGTGACCAAACATTACAGTGCAGGCCAGAAGGTGAAGCTGAAACTGAGAAAATCAATGCAGAGTCTCTAAGGCGAGGTCTACCATTTTCAGGCCACTCCAATGTTGTTATTTTCACTTCGCTTGCTCACTTAGCTAAGTGTATGTCCATTAAGAGATGATTAGTTTCACCATTTTTGTCATACTCACTTAGGTTAGAGATGTCAGTTACAGGTGTTGGTGAAGCTGTTGTGTCTTGAGGTGCAGTAGCTGGTGGGGGACTTGCTGTTGTAGTTGGTGTAGTGATGGTTTTTGTAGTTAGTGGGGTAGTTGTTGAGGGAATAGTGGTTGTATTTTGTGTGGTGGTTGTTGTAGTTAGTGGGGTGGTTGTTGAGGGAATAGTGGTTGTATTTTGAGTGGTGGTTGTTGTAGTTAGTGGGGTAGTTGTTGTGGGAATTATGGTTTTATTCTGTGTGGTGGTTGTTGTATTTGGTGTAGTGAAGACGGTTGTAGTTAGTGGAGTAGTTATTGATGGAATTATGGTTGTTGTATTTAGTGTAGTCATGGTTGTTGTGGTTAGTGGGGTAGTTGTTGAGGGAATTGTGGTTGTATTTTGTGTGGTTGTTGTATTTGGTTTAGTGATGGTTGGTATAGTTAGTGGGGTAGTTGTTGAGGGAATTGTGGTTGTATTTTGTGTGGTGGTTGTTGTATTTGGTGTAGTTATGGTTGTTGTGGTTAGTGGGGTAGTTGTTGAGGGAATTGTAGTTGTATTTTGTGTGGTGGTTGTTGTATTTGGTATAGTGATGGTTGTTGTAGTTAGTTTGGTAGTTGTTGAGGGAATTGTGGTTGTATTTTGTGTGGTTGTTGTTGTATTTGGTGTAGTTATGGTTGTTGTGGTTAGTGGGGTAGTTGTTAAGGGAAAAGTGGTTGTATTTTGTGTGGTGGTTGTTGTAGTTAGTGGGGTAGTTGTTGAGGGAAATGGGGTTGTATTTTGTGTGGTGGTTGTTGTATTTGGTGTAGTGATGGTTGTTGTAGTTAGTGGGGTAGTTGTTGATGGAATTATGGTCGTTGTATTTGGTGTAGTGATGGTTGTTGTGGTGAGTGGGGTAGTTGTTGAGGGAAAAGTGGTTGTATTTTGTGTGGTGGTTGTTGTAGTTAGTGGGGTAGTTGTTGAGGGAATTGTGGTTGTATTTTGTGTGGTTGTTGTTGTATTTGGTGTAGTTATGGTTGTTGTGGTTAGTGGGGTAGTTGTTGAGGGAAAAGTGGTTGTATTTTGTGTGGTGGTTGTTGTAGTTAGTGGGGTAGTTGTTGATGGAATTATGGTCGTTGTATTTGGTGTAGTGATGGTTGTATTTGGTGTAGTGATGGTTGTAGTTAGTGGGGTAGTTATTGAGGGAACTGTGGTTGTATTTTTTGTGGTTGTTGTATTTGGTGTAGTTATGGTTGTTGTGGTTAGTGAGGTAGTTGTTGAGGGAATTGTGGTTGTATTTTGTGTGGTTGTTGTATTTGGTGTAGTCATAGTTGTTGTAGTTAGTGGGGTTGTTGTTGAGGGAATTGTGGTTGTATTTTGTGCGGTGGTTGTTGTATTTGGTGTAGTGATGGTTGTTGTAGTTAGCGGGGTAGTTGTTGAGGGAATTGTGGTCGTATTTTTTGTGGTGGTTGTTGTATTTGGTGTAGTCATAGTTGTTGTAGTTAGTGGGGTTGTTGTTGAGGGAATTGTGGTTGTATTTTGTGCGGTGGTTGTTGTATTTGGTGTAGTCATAGTTGTTGTAGTTAGTGGGGTTGTTGTTGAGGGAATTGTGGTTGTATTTTGTGCGGTGGTTGTTGTATTTGGTGTAGTCATAGTTGTTGTAGTTAGTGGGGTTGTTGTTGAGGGAATTGTGGTTGTATTTTGTGTGGTGGTTGTTGTATTTGGTGTAGTTATGGTTGTTGTAGTTAGTGGGGTAGTTGTTGAAGGAATTGTGGTTGTATTTTGTGTGGTGGTTGTATTTGGTGTAGTCATGGTTGTTGTGGTTAGTGAGGTAGTTGTTGAGGGAATTGTGGTTATATTTTGTGTGGTTGTTGTATTTGGTTTAGTGATGGTTGTATTTAGTGGGGTAGTTATTGAGGGAACTGTGGTTGTATTTTTTGTGGTTGTTGTATTTGGTGTAGTTATGGTTGTTGTGGTTAGTGAGGTAGTTGTTGAGGGAATTGTGGTTGTATTTTGTGTGGTTGTTGTATTTGGTGTAGTCATAGTTGTTGTAGTTAGTGGGGTTGTTGTTGAGGGAATTGTGGTTGTATTTTGTGCGGTGGTTGTTGTATTTGGTGTAGTGATGGTTGTTGTAGTTAGTGGGGTAGTTGTTGAGGGAATTGTGGTCGTATTTTTTGTGGTGGTTGTTGTATTTGGTGTAGTCATAGTTGTTGTAGTTAGTGGGCTTGTTGTTGAGGGAATTGTGGTTGTATTTTGTGCGGTGGTTGTTGTATTTGGTGTAGTCATAGTTGTTGTAGTTAGTGGGGTTGTTGTTGAGGGAATTGTGGTTGTATTTTGTGCGGTGGTTGTTGTATTTGGTGTAGTCATAGTTGTTGTAGTTAGTGGGGTTGTTGTTGAGGGAATTGTGGTTGTATTTTGTGTGGTGGTTGTTGTATTTGGTGTAGTTATGGTTGTTGTAGTTAGTGGGGTAGTTGTTGAAGGAATTGTGGTTGTATTTTGTGTGGTGGTTGTATTTGGTGTAGTCATGGTTGTTGTGGTTAGTGGGGTAGTTGTTGAGGGAATTGTGGTTGTATTTTGTGTGGTGGTTGTTGTATTTGGTGTAGTTATGGTTGTTGTAGTTAGTGGGGTAGTTGTTGAGGGAATTGTGGTTGTATTTTGTGTGGTGGTTGTTGTATTTGGTGTAGTTATGGTTGTTGTAGTTAGTGGGGTAGTTGTTGAGGGAATTGTGGTTGTATTTTGTGTGGTGGTTGTTGTATTTGGTGTAGTTATGGTTGTTGTAGTTAGTGGGGTAGTTGTTGAGGGAATTGTGGTTGTATTTTGTGTGGTGGTTGTTGTATTTGGTGTAGTTATGGTTGTTGTAGTTAGTGGGGTAGTTGTTGGGGGAATTATGGTTGCATTTTGTGTGTTGATTGTTGTATTTGGTGTAGTGAGGACGGTTGTAGTTAGTGGGGTAGTTATTGATGGAATTATGTTGGTTGTATTTGGTGTAGTGATGGTTGTAGTTAGTGGGGTAGTTATTGAGGGAATTGTGGTTGTATTTTGTGTGGTTGTTGTATTTGGTGTAATCATGATTGTTGTGGTTAGTGGGGTAGTTGTTGTCGGAGTGGTTGTTGTGGTTAGTGGGGTAGTTGTTGTCGGAGTGGTTGTTGTGGTTAGTGGGGTAGTTGTTGTCGGAGTGGTTGTTGTGGTTATTGGGGTAGTTGTTGTCGGAGTGGTTGTTGTGGTTAGTGGGGTAGTTGTTGTCGGAGTGGTTGTTGTGGTTAGTGGGGTAGTTGTTGTCGGAGTGGTTGTTGTGGTTAGTGGGGTAGTTGTTGTCGGAGTGGTTGTTGTGGTTAGTGGGGTAGTTGTTGTCGGAGTGGTTGTTGTGGTTATTGGGGTAGTTGTTGTCGGAGTGGTTGTTGTGGTTAGTGGGGTAGTTGTTGTCGGAGTGGTTGTTGTGGTTAGTTGGGTAGTTGTTGTCGGAGTGGTTGTTGTGGTTAGTGGGGTAGTTGTTGTCGGAATGGTTGTGGTTTCTGTTGGATCTGTAAACAGAAGTGAATATATAACATATGTTACAAGTGAATTTACAATCCAGGAATTCATCACTGGAACATTCAACATTAAAACCAAACAAAGGGTGGTTCCACTCACCGTTTCCAACACTCACAATGACACATCGGAGCTCAGAGTGATACTTGACTGAACTGTGGAGATAAATCAATATGATATATATTTATTTATAGTTTATTTACACCTTTGCCATAAGGAAGTCAGTTCACAGTTTTTAATTTAAGATATTTCTATTGGTTTTTCCCATATATGTTTATGTTCATGTGAGAAGTGACTGACTTGTTAACTGCCTGGACGACGAAACAGACGGGGTGGCTTTCTCCATCTTCGTTTTCAGACGGCGTCCATCTCAGGGTGAAGCGTCCGGCTCCTGATTTCGTCTCGTTTATGTTGTGCGGCCCGCTGAACAGCAGCTCAGAGATCCTTTCACAAACAGATAAAGAAAAGGCTTGGCAAGTTAAAAAAAAAAAAAAAATTCCAAAACCACCACACCCACAAATGAAGCAAAACTTTCCGTGATGGTAAGATCGAAATCCTCACCTGGCACCTGACTCAGCTTTCTAAGTAATTTTCATGACGGTTGTTTTTTTTGCAGCACAGTTGGTCGGTTCTTTTACTTGTTGCACACTTGTCAAACCTGTCTTGTACATCAGTGTTTGCGCAGATCAGATTCCTTGTGCTTTGGCAAGTGAAAACCATTGACTAATGCCCTAATAGGGATGAGTATTTCTTATTATACCCCTGTGACAACGTAGTCGTATATAGTTGTATATAGCGCTCCGAGTGTCCGTCCTTCCATTAGTCCTTCAGTCCGTCTTACTTTCGTTCCCGGAGCAGAACTCGGAAAGTATTCAACTTACGAACTTCAAATTTGGTCTGATGGTTGACAGTGTGGTCTAGTTGTGCCTTTTGGGGGCTTAGAAGTCCAGGGTGCCCAGCTAAGGTAAGCTGATAACAAGCTAGATTGTGCTCAATATACTAATTCCATTAGTTCCAAAAGGGCAAAACCTTTGGCCGTGGTAGGGGTCGAGCAGTGAGCGGAGGTATGTGAGCCAAGCTCACTTTTGCCTTGTTTAACCAGAGAACGTTCTGCGTCATTAACCTTCTTTTAAATTAGTTTAATGTCTTACGTGGAGATGGTTGCCTCGGCACTGATGCTGATTTCCAGGGACTGATTGACGGGGGTGTACAGCCGAGCTCTGTTGGCCGGGGTTGGAGGCAGGAATTTGGGCAGATAGATTCCCTCTGTGCACGATGGCACCACAGGATCCACTGGAACAATAGAGAAAAGTTTTACTAAGGATGGCAATGCCAGTCCATCAGTCGGTTCACCACTTTTCATCCAGACTAAAATATCTCGGCAACTGTTTAAATTGCCATAAAATGCTGTAGGGACATTCATGGTGCCCTGAGGATGAATCCTAATGTCTTTAGTGACTCAGAGACTTTTCCTCTAGTGCCACCAGCAGATCAAGAGTTTCACTTAATCTGTGAAATATCTTTACATCTACTATATCGACTGGAACAAACTTGCTAGCGTTTCTTTGGTAAGAGTGTTCTCTTGGCTTGCCGAAGCACAAATGTGAAGAAATTTTCAAAAATCGGTCAAACCGTTGTGAGCTGAAATATGAGGGTTTTTTTTATCATACTTTATTTAGTATTTGTAGCTCTGAGCGAAGCATATTTACAGCAAGAACAGCATTCTTATTACACACTTTGGCCTTGTGCATTACTGTGAAATTCACACGCATTTGCGACTGGGATGTATCATGTCAAAAAGATTAAAACAGTATCAAGAAAGTACCAAAACAAGAATCCTTACCCCTCAAAGCAAACTGGACAGGTATTTTGCTGATAGCGACGTTGGTGTTTATGGTCGTCTGCACCCCACTGGTTTGAGTCAGGGTGATGATCTGCCTGGCAAAGTCCTCCAACACCAGCTGTACGACGTACGCGCCTTCATTACTGCTACTGGTTGGGCTGAATGACAGATTACAGGACTGCAAGAGGACAAAAAGGGTCATGAGGTCAAAGTATTTTCTGTCAGGTAATGAAATGGAAGACATGTACATTTAAATAGGAATACAATTTAGGCTTTAAACCCCAAAAACAACAGCTGTCAGTGTCAGTGTGCTGACTTGACTATGACTTGCCCCCAAACTGCATGTGATTATCATAAAGTGGGCCTGTCTGTTAAAAGGGAGACTCGTGGGTACCCATAGAACCCACTTTCATTCACATATGTTGAGGTCGGAGGTCAAGGGACCCCTTTGAAAATGGCCATGACAGTTTTTCCTCGACAAAATTTAGTGTAAGTTTGGAGCGTTATTTAGCCTCCTTCGCAACAAGCTAGTATGACGTGGTTGGTACCGATGGATTCTTTAGGTTTTTTAGTTTTATATGATACCAGTATCTTCACTCTCACTTTAATACAGAGCCCGGTACATTGAGAAATGGTTAACCCCATTGACTTGTATGTGTTAACAGGCCAGTCCTGACCTTCCCAATATGGCGGCGACGTTAACGCATGATCCAAAGGCCAAGGCGACATCTACATATATATATCTTTAAAAACATCCACAGCAGTAAAATGCAACATATACATTAATACAGCAGTAATCCATTTACTTGCCATATTTAAGTGAATTTGTGTCTGAGGCTACTCACTGATGAGAGGCTGAGAACAGAAGGCGGTGTGCAGGGGTTACACTCCATCTCTGTGGTGTTTCCATATCTGCATTTGACCTCGTCTCCGTCAGGGTCAAACGCCAACAGGTTGAAATCTCTCCGACAGTTTGAAGGAACTCTGAGAGACAGAAACATTGTGCAAACACCACCGCCCCTGCATCAACTTCCCTGTAAAGCATGAGACATGTTTTACAGGGAATAGCTGCTGCTGGATCAGTTTTGTCTAGACAAAAAGTATCTATTAAATGTCAATGTAGTGACTGTCATTCTGCTGGAACTGGATACTGCATGTAACCTGACTCAGTTGTTCCTCAATGTTTGCACCAGGAAACTCACTGCAGACGCCTTTTTGAATTTAAGCGTGCATCTGAACCTGAGCACAAGTCAGCAGATTTCCTCCTTTAAAGCTGTTTTCCTACAAAAATCCCCTTTGCCTCTTCCATTCTCCCCTTTTGTACAGTTATTCTGTGGGAGTGGTGGGTGTAGGGCAGCACGGTGGTGCAGTGGTTAGCACTGACTGCCTCACAGCAAGAGGGTTGCAGGTTCAAACCCGGCTTGGGGTTTGCATGTTTTCCCCGTGTGACCACATAAAACAGTTTAAATACATAAGGTGTAAAGATAGAAGCATGAGCAGTGAGGAGGCTTACCTCAGAGCTGGCAGGATGGTGGTCTGGGGTGATGCGTTGGCTCGGCCCGTGTCCGACCGGTTCCTCAGCTCCACCAGAGTCACAGCTCTCCAAAGATTGATGCCATTTTTAACGTTATTTATCCAGTTGCCACCGCGCAACCTACAGAAGTTCATGAGACAGTCAGTTTTTACTGTGCTGTGTTGCATGTGTGTACAGGTCACTTACAAGATATTAACTCCTAATATAAAGTGTGTTAATAAATCATTGCTTTGCATGAAGCCACCAGAGCAGCAGCATTGACAGTTTTGCAAAATATACATTTGCAAAAGCAGATAAACATCATTCTTAAATTGAATAAGGGCCTCAAAATATTTACATGTTTTTGGCCCTCAGTGACATCATCCCTATGTTATTTGTTTTTGCATTGTCACGGTGAACTCACACCAGCTGAAAAGGAGCGTTGCTGGCAAGCTGCCGAGTCATGATCCCCTCTCTCTGACACCACTCTCCACCGCTCTCCTGGTCCACGTTTTTCAGCACTATAGGACTCTGAGTCCCACAATTACTGCTGAGGCATTCCCACGAATCGCTCCCTGAGCAAGTGTGGAAGTTTAGCTTATAGCGAAGGACCACCTGTAGTATAACAGTGAAGACGTGTTTTAGCATTAAAGGGGAAATATCATGAAAAACTCACTTTTTCTTTTTTATCAAACTGTGAAATAAAACAACCCAGTCAGTTATTTGTGGGCCGCTTTGATCAGAAAACGTGTGATTCAACAAAGCCATTCAGATTTGCCTCCCCTTCCTGTGTCACACGCTATGGAAGGGGGAACCTGCCAAATTAAAAAATTTATTAACAAAGAAATAAGTGACTCGATAAACAAATAAATGTCATTAAATGTAGCAAAAATAATATTAAAAATAAATGTAGCCATGAGTAAATTGTGTAAAATATGACATATATTGATATTTCTGTTTTATTTTGCTTCTCTGTTTATTTATCCTTATATTAATTCCCTTATTTATGTATTCTTCTGTTTAATTTTCCATTTTATTTATTTACGTATTTATTTTTTATTACATTTTAAATGCATTTATTTATTTTTGCATTTCTTTTTTATATTTTTTGTTTATTTTATATTTATTTTTAAATGCATTTGTTTATTTACATATTTCTGCAAAATTTCCCCCATTGCATTTCACCCCTTATCCATTTCCCCAAACTTATTTATTTCTGTATTCTTTTCTTTATACATTTCTTTACACATTTCTTTACACATTTCTTTATGCAAATTAGGGGGCTACCTAGATAACTGTGTAATGAATAAAGAAAAGAATACAGAAATAAATACGTTTGAGGGAATAAATAATGGGTGCAATAGAAAAGGGAAAATCATGCATAAATAAATAAATACATTTAAATAGAAATATAAAATAAATAGAAATAAATGCAAAAATAAATGCAAAAATTATTTAAAAAATAAATACATAAAAGGGAAAATTAAACAGAGGAGTAAATAAAACATAAATATCATTTTATGTCACTTTTTATCAATTAATTAATGGCTACATTTATTTTCAATTTACTATATTTAATGACATATTTATTTATTTATTTATCGAGTCATATATTTATATAAGCATTTCATTTCAATTTTGGCAGTTTTCGTCCTCCATAACATGCTGGCTTATTAAAATATAAAAAATAATTTAAAGAGACAGGTGCTAAAAGGGAGCGTTTCAGACAGAGGGTGAATACAGGTATATTCAGACGGACTGTTTGAGACAAATAATGTCGGGTTTTTTTTACATTAAAGCATGTAAACATACAAGTATGAACCTGGAAATGTCTTCTTTAATGACGACATTCAAGAGAGAAACTATGGGAAAAGATGCTACTTTGCATGTAGATATGCACGACTTGATAAAATCTTTTTTGTTTTCTTGAGATACCAGTATTGTTATCACATGGTGCAGGTCCCATACAGACACAACAATTAAATTTCCTCATGGAGAGGTATTTTTAAGGGAAAAAAGTAAATTATATTAGACATCCCAGAAATGCAGTTATCACTTTTTTTTGTTATTGATGATATTCATTCATTAATGAAAAGTTATTTTACATTTATATTGTCAAATTTCAACAGGTGAATGTAGGATTAGAAGGAAAGTGTACGTACCTTGATAGATCCAGGGGTGATTTTTGGGTAGTAAGTCATCACTGTGCCATAAAAGTGAGAAGCCTGGGCGGTGCTGACCAGCAGCAACAGCAACACAGAGAGCACCATGGTGAATGTGTTCAGTCTCTCCACACAAAGACAGAAAAGTAAAACCCACACACTTCCAAGGACAGCCTCTCTTTGTTAAGGTTGAAATAAGACAATAAACCAGGAAACAGTGTGGTAGGCTATGAGGAAATATATTGTGTAATGGTTAACAAGATTATGATCAAAATTCAAAAATGCTTCCAGAGAACGCAGCACCATGTGTCAGTAATGTCACCATTGGATTATCAGATGAGTTTTCAAAGGAATTTGGGCCTCAACAATGGACAACAAAGCATTTGAGTTGTGTGGAAACCCTCATTTTCTCAGAAATAAGAGAACAGTCTGGCTCTTTGTTCAAACACAAAATGGCACAAGAAACAACAAAGGTGGAGAAAGGAAATTTGAGGAAGTGTTCAGATCCCTTTACTCATGCATCAATGTGAACACTCTTTAATAGGCTACTCTATCAAAAAAATAAGCACAACTACAAGCCAAGTACATTTCTGTAGGTCTATAAGGTAAGAATACTTAATTATACTTTTCTTAAGTGTAAAGATTAAGTGCAGTAGGCCTATAAGCCAAATATACTTAGACTTTTCTGTAGACTTGTTAGTATAAACCTACTTAGAATTTTCTGTATACTTTTTTAGCATAAACCCATATACTTAGAACTTCTGTATACTTGTCAGTATAAGCAAAGTATACTTAGACTTATATATGTATAATTCAAATTAATTCAGACTTTGATTCTCCTTCAAATCGTCGTTTTGGTCACATGAGGTTGGCACGGGTTACCATGGTTACACGTCTCCAACCGGCAAAGAGGCTCTCAGGAAATGACGACGTAAATTACTGCTCAGTGTGTCTGAAGAGATACATACTACTGTTTATTCACACAAAAGTATGTTGAACGATAGTACACCTATTGGGTATGTACTGCATAGTATGAGATTTCCGTCGAAGCAACCCAGTAAAGGACGCTTTGTAGTGATGTGTCGGTTGCGAACGAGTCGGTTCAAAGAGCCGGTTCCCGTCCGAGAGCCGCTTTTTTTCTTTTCTTTTTTCTTTAATTAATTCAAGGCAGAATGATAGGACAATCTTCTCCGCGCCACGGGCACTCCATGCACTAACTGTGACTGAATGTTGTGTTAATGACATCCGTGCGACCAATCAGGTGATGACGGACAAGGATCATACCAACAAGCAGGGAGGGGCGGGGGTGCGTGGCGAGCTGAGGTCTACAGGTACAGAGCAGGAGGAAGAGAAGGAGAGAAAGAGAGAGGAGTGCGATGCACGAATAGCAGACAAGATGAGTGACAGTCGGAAACGAAGCAGCATGTTAAATTATGATATTCTGGAAATTATAAGGTTTAGTATAATTATATTGAATAATTTAAGTGATATATCTGCACATATACTAATCATAGGTGAAAACAGCTAAAGCTAAATTTGGCTGAATTATAAAAGGCAGAAGTGAAGTAAAACGAAGAGCCGTTTGGGAGACGAAAGAGCCGGATCTTCTTGGTGAGCTGAGCCAAATGAACTGGTTCACTAAAAAGAGCCGGAATTCCCATCACTAACGCTTTGTATTAGTATTGGAACGTGGCCCTAGCTGTCAAACGGCCCAACAGCGCTTTTGAACCCGCCCATCCCAACCGCGCTACTTAGACTTTTCTGTATACTTGTTAGCATAAACCAAGTATTCTTAGACTTTTCTGTATACTTGTCAGTATAAGTTAAGTAGAAAAATAAATTTTCTGTATACTTGTCAGTATGAGTCAAGTATACTTATGTTTACTTTTGTTAAGTATATCTCTGATAAGTACATAAAACAACTACACTCCAAGTATACCTCATCATAGTATGAGATTTCGGACGAAGCAACCCAGTAAAGGACGCTTTGCATTAGTATTGGAACGCGGCCCTAGCTGTAAAGACATTTCTGTATACTCGTCAGTATGAGTCAAGTATACTTATGTATACTTTTGTTAAGTATATCCCTGATAGGTACATTTTTTAGTATATTTAGTATTGTTTAGTATGAAGCAACCCAGTAAAGGACGCTTTATATTAGTATTGGAATGCGGCCCTAGCTGAAAAGACATTTCTGTATACTCGTCAGTATGAGTCAAGTATACTTATGTCTACTTTTGTTAAGTCTATCTCTGATAGGTACATTTTTTTAGTATGTCTGAAACTGTTAAGTATGAAGCAATCCAGTAAAGGACTCTTCGCATTAGTTTTGGAACGCGGCCTTAGCTGAAAAGACATTTCTGTATACTCGTCAGTATGAGTCAAGTATACTTATGTATACTTTTGTTAAGTATATCTCTGATAGGTAAATTTTTTTAGTATGTCCGAAACTGTTAAGTATGAAGCAATCCAGTAAAGGACTCTTCGCATTAGTATTGGAACGCGGCCCAAGCTGAAAAGACATTTCAGTATACTCGTCAGTATGAGTCAAGTATACTTATGAATACTTTTGTTAAGTATATCTCTGATAGGTAAATTTTTTTAGTATGTCCGAAACTGTTTAGTATGAAGCAACCCAGTAAAGGACGCTTTGCATTAGTATTGGAACGCGGCCTTAGCTGAAAAGACATTTCTGTATACTCGTCACTATGAGTCAAGTATACTTATGTATACTTTTGTTAAGTATATCTCTGATAGGTAAATTTTTTTAGTATGTCCGAAACTGTTTAGTATGAAGCAACCCAGTAAAGGACGCTTCGCATTAGTATTGGAACGCAGCCCTAGCTGAAAAGACATTTCTGTATACTCGTCAGTATGAGTCAAGTATACTTATGTATACTTTTGTTAAGTATATCTCTGATAGGTACATTTTTTAGTATGTTTAGTATTGTTTAGTATGAAGCAACCCAGTAAAGGACGCTTCGCATTAGTATTGGAACGCGGCCTTAGCTGAAAAGACATTTCAGTATACTCGTCAGTATGAGTCAAGTATACTTATGTATACTTTTGTTAAGTATATCTCTGATAGGTAAATTTTTTTAGTATGTCCGAAACTGTTTAGTATGAAGCAACCCAGTAAAACTATAAGCCAAGTATACATAGACTTTTCTGTTTACTTATCAGTATAAACCAAGTGTACTTAGACTTTTCTGTATACTTGTTAACATAAACCTACTTAGACTTTTCTGAATTGTCAGTATGAGTCAAGTTTACTTATGTATACTTTTGTTAAGTATATCTCTGATAGATAAATTTTTTTAGTATGTCCGAAACTGTTTAGTATGAAGCAACCCAGTAAAGGACGCTTCGCATTAGTATTGGAACGCGGCCTTAGCTGAAAAGACATTTCTGTATACTCGTCAATATGAGTCAAGTATACTTATGTCTACTTTTGTTAAGTCTATCTCTGATAGGTACATTTTTTTAGTATGTCCGAAACTGTTTAGTATGAAGCAACCCAGTAAAGGACGCTTTGTATTAGTATTGGAACGCGGCCCTGGCTGTCAAACACCCCAACAGCGCCTTTGAACCCGCCCACCTCAACCGCGCTCTCTCATTGGTCGAGCTTGCTGTCCATCACATCACAGCCGTGACTCAGATATCCAGTCATGTGACAAGATGTTTTTGTAATTTCACTTCCGCCTTCAGTGTTTCTCGCCGTGTCATGTGGATATTGATTAACTGACTGACTGACAGGCTTCTTTTGGGGTTGAAATCTCCTTTAGGACGCTTCCAGGTAAAGCCTCTCTCTACCGGAGGTCTGAGGAGCAGGCAGCGCAGCAGAGACTCTCCTTGAGGCCGGTGAGGAGGTGATGGCGGACGGGGAACGGTCACCGCTGCTGTCCGAGCAGCACGACGGGACCCGGGGCTTCTCTCCGGGCTTCTCTCCGGGCTTCTCTCCGGGGAACAGCATGCATGGATATCCGTCCAAACCA